>NW_027053928.1:0-19000 GCF_011386835.1 Chrysemys picta bellii
ATTGTGTTTCAAGGATGTGTGGAAGCAAGACTTCAAAGAAATGGACATAGATGTGGGCAACTGGGAAGATCACACTCAGGACTCGGAAACAAGAGCTTAACAAAGGTCTCCGGAGTGTCTAGAGGAAGGCATCCAGCCTAGCAGAGGAGAAATGAGCTCACAGAAGGCAGAGCCCAAAGGGTTGAGACATCATCTTTAAATGTGACAGATGCGGCAGAGATTGTCTCTCTCGAGTGGGTCTCTTCAGCCACAGTTGCGGCTGCCATAAAACCACCGGAGTAAATTTGTTACCTCTCCGGGTCGCACACTCATGGTCTCGCGAGACTGAAGGATGCTTACTATCTGGATGCCTCAAGCTGCTCACCAATGTTTGGTTCGATAGTTGGGGATAAGAGTGCGCACTGATCCTTTCTAGTGCTTAAACGTTGGAGAGGGATACATCTAGTAGCATCTCATGTAGCATCTCAGCTTGATAGAATGTGAAGTCTGGGTTGGGAGCTGTGTTCTCACATCACACTCCCCATGAGCAATGTACAGTATTTTTAACAAAGAACCTGCAAAACGTGGTCACTGTCAGTAGAGACTCTCCTGCCACTAAACTAGAGACATCCCCAAAGTTACTCTATAGAATGCCTGAAGGTCAACAGACTAGGGCTCCGAGGGTCCAGTGGGACAAGCAAACTTCAGAATGAAGTGTCACCACACGGGGCTAACCCTCCCATTGTGCCCCTTAGGCCTGGTCTACACTACGACTTTAATTCGGATTTATCAGCTTTAATTCGAATTTACCCTGCAACCGTCCACACAACGACGCTATTTATTTCGATGTAAAGGGCCCTTTAAATTGATTTCTGTACTCCACCCCGACGAGCGGAGTAGCGCCAAAATCGATTTTAACATTTCGAATTAGGGATAGTGTGGCCGCAATTCGATGGTATTGGCCTCTGGGAGCTATCCCACAGTGCATCATTGTGACCGCTCTGGACAGCAATCTAAACTCGGATGCACTGGCCAGGTAGACAGGAAAAGCCCCGCGAACATTTGAATTTCATTTCCTGTTTGCCCAGCGTGGAGAGCACAGGTGACCACAGATAGCTCATCAGCACAGGTAACCATGCAGGCTGATAATCGAAAAAGAGCACCAGCATGGACCGTGAGGGAGGTACTGGATCTGATCGCTGTATGGGGAGAGGATTCAGTGCTTGCAGAACTTCGTTCTAAAAGACGAAATGCAAAAACTTTTGAAAAAATCTCCAAGGGCATGATGGAGAGAGGCCACAATAGGGACTCTGAGCAGTGCCGCGTGAAAGTCAAGGAGCTCAGACAAGCCTATCAAAAAACAAAGGAGGCAAACGGTCGCTCCGGGTCAGAGCCGCGGACATGCCGCTTCTACGCCGAGCTGCATGCAATTCTAGGGGGGGCTGCCACCACTACCCCACCTGTGATCGTGGATTCTGGGTCGGGGATAGTCTCATCAGCGACGCCTGAGGATTCTGCCGATGGGGGAGAGGAGGAGGAGGAGGAGGAGGATGAGCTTGCAGAGAGCACACAGCACTCCGTTCTCCCCAACAGCCAGGATCTTTTTCTCACCCTGACTGAAGTACCCTCCCAAGCCTCCCAAGCCAGTACCCAAGACTCTGACCCCATGGAAGGGACCTCAGGTGAGTTTACCTTTTAAAATATAAAACTTGTTTTAAAAGCAAACGGTTTTTAATGATTACTTTGCCCTGAGGACTTGGGATGCATTCGCGGTCAGTTCAGCTACTGGAAAAGTCTGTTAACGTGTCTGGGGATGGAGCGGAAATCCTCCAGGGACATCTCCATGAAGCTCTCCTGGAGGTACTCCAAAAGCCTTGCCACAAGGTTTCTGGGCAGTGCATCCTTATTCCGTCCTCCATGGTAGGACACTTGACCACGCCATGCTTGCAGCAAGTAATCTGGTATCATTGCCTGACAAAGCCTGGCAGCGTATGGTCCCGGTGTTTGCTGGCATTCAAGCAACATCCGTTCTTTATCTTGTTGTGTAATCCTCAGGAGAGTGATATCACTCCTGGTAACCTGGTTGAAATACGGGAACTTAATTAAGGGGACAGAGGTGGCCGTTCCTACTGGGCTGTTTGCCTGTGGCGGAAAATAAATCCTTCCCTGCAGTTAGCCAAGCGCAGATGGGAAATTGGCCCTGAGTTTTTCGTGTTTGGCTAGCAGGGATCTTCCCTGTTACCAGCCATGCGGTGGGGGGAGGGGTACCGTGATCATCCCAGAGAATTCATGGCGGGAGGGGGGCGGCGGCGGGGGGGTGGTGGTTAGTTTGGTGCCTGCAGGGATCTTCCCTGATACCAGCCACGCGGTGGGGGGGAGGGGTACAGCGATCATCCCAGAGAATTCATGGCGAGAGGGGGGGGGGTGGTTAGTTTGTTTGCTGCTGCTGCTGCTGAATGTTAACAGAAAAACCGCAGCACTCTACAGGCTATGCTTGGTATGTGGGAAAGGAGGGCGCAGAAGCTGTAAGACAATGGCTTACCATGGCCGCATGCAAGCCGAATTCTGTTGCCCAGACCTGTGATCTCTAGCAGCAAAGCCACAGGCACTCAGCATTAAGAGGCAAAATGCGACCTTGCACAGAAATCACATGTGCTATGTAATGTGAATAGTGTTGGTCACCGTGAAAGAGTATAAGCATTGTTCTGCAAAATGTAGCTTTTTAAACAATTCTCTCTTTTTTCCCCTCCCTACAGCAGCTGCAAATTCCTCAAGCCTCCCTCCTCCATCCCGAAGGTTATCACAGATAAGGCGTCGTAAGAAGAGAACGCGAGACGAGATGTTTTCTGAAATTATGGAATCCAGCCGCAGTGACAGAGCTCATCTGAATGAGTGGAAGGAAACAGTTTCAAAGTATAGGAAAGAAGCCAGTGAACGTGAGGACAGGAGGGACCAACGTGAGGACAGGAGGGACCAACGTGAAGAGAGGAGGGACCAACGTGAGGAGAGGAGAGACGCTCGAGATGAGAGGTGGCGGCAGGAAGACCAGAGGAGGCAGGATGCAACGCTGGGGCTGCTGCGTGAGCAAACAGACATGCTCCAGCGTCTGGTGGAGCTTCAGGAACGGCTGCTGGAAAACAGACTGCCGCTTCAGCCCCTGTTCCACCGTCCTCCCTCCCCATGTTCCGTATCCTCCTCACCCAGACGTGTAAGAACGCGGGGGGGAGGCTCCGTACACCTTCCCATTCCACCCCAGTAGACAGCCCAAGCAAAAGGCTGTCATTTTTTTAACCTTTTCTTTGTGGCTTTTTCCTTCCCAGCAATCCTCCTCCCAAATACCACCCGGGTTCCCTCCCTCTTTTTCTAATCTATTAATAAAGAATAAATGATTTTTAAATGATAGTGACTTTATTTGGTTTGAAAGAAAGCTGGGGGAAGGGGGAGGGTGGGTTCCTTACAGAAAATCAGTCAATAAAGGGGGCGGGTTTTCATGAAGGAGAAACAAACAGATATTTCACACTGTAGCCTGGCCAGTCATGAAACTGGTTTTTAAAGCTTCTCTGATGCACAGCGCTTCCTGGTGTGCTCTTCTAATCGCCCTGGTGTCTGGCTGCGCGTAATCAGCAGCCAGGCGATTTGCCTCAGCCTCCCACCCCGCCATAAAGGTCTCCCCCTTACTTTCACAGAGATTGTGGAGCACACAGCAAGCAGAAATAACAATGGGGAGATTTCTTTGGCTGAGGTCAGAGCGAGTCAATAATGATCGCCAGCGACCTTTTAAACGGCCAAATGCACATTCTACCACCATTCTGCACTTGCTTAGCCTGTAGTTAAACAGCTCCTGACTCCTGTCCAGGCTGCCTGTGTATGGCTTCATGAGCCATGGCATTAAGGGGTAGGCTGGGTCCCCAAGAATAACTATTGGCATTTCAACATCCCCAACAGTTATTTTCTGGTCCGGAAAGTAAGTCCCTTGCTGCAGCCCTTTAAACAGAGTAGTGTTCCTGAAGACGCGAGCGTCATGAACTCTTCCCGCCCAGCCCGCGTTGATGTTAGTGAAACGTCCCTTGTGATCCACAAGTGCTTGCAGCACCATTGAAAAGTACCCCTTGCGGTTTATGTACTCGGTGGCTTGGTGCTCCGGTGCCAAGATAGGGATATGGGTTCCGTCTATCGCCCCACCACAGTTAGGGAATCCCATTGCAGCAAAACCATCCACTATAGCCTGCACATTTCCCAGAGTCACTAACTTTCGTAGCAGCACCTGAGTGATTGCTTTGGCTACTTGCATCACAGCAGCCCCCACAGTAGATTTGCCCACTCCAAATTGATTCCCGACTGACCGGTAGCTGTCTGGCGTTGCAAGCTTCCACAGGGCTATCGCCACGCGCTTCTCAACTGTGAGGGCTGCTCTCATCTTGGTATTCTGGCGTTTCAGGGCAGGGGACAGCAAGTCACAAAGTTCCATGAAAGTGCCCTTACGCATGCGAAAGTTCCGCAGCCACTGGGAATCGTCCCAGACCTGCAACACTATGCGGTCCCACCAGTCTGTGCTTGTTTCCCTTGCCCAGAATCGGCGTTCTATGGATAGAATCTGCCCCATTAACAACATGATCTCCAAAGCACCGGGGCCCGTGGTTTCACAGAATTCTGTATCCGTGTCCGTGTCCATGTCCATGTCAATGTCCTCATCATGCTTGTCGCTGCGCTGCCGCCGCCGCTGCCTCCTCGCCTCGTTTTTCTGGTCCTGGCTGAGCATAAACTCCACGAGAACGCGCGAGGTGTTTACAATGTTCATGACTGTTGTCTTGAGCTCAGCGGGCTCCATGCTTGCCGTGGTATGGAGTCTGCAGTGTTCACCCACCCAGGAAAAAAGGCGCGAAAATGGTTGTCTGCCGTCCGTTGCTTTCATGCAGGGAGGGAGGAGGGAGGGAGGAGGTGAGGCTGTACCCAGAACCACCTGCGACGATGTTTTTTGTCCCATCAGGCACTGGGATCTTAACCCACAATCCCAATGGGCGCGGGAGACTGCGGGAACTATGGGATAGCTATGGGATAGCTACCCACAGTGCAACGGTGCAGAAATCGACGCTAGCCCCGGTACTTGAACGCACACCACCGAATTAATGTGCTTAGTGTGGCCGCATACATTTTGACTTTATACAACCTGTTTTTCAAATCCGAATTATATAAATTCGGATTAATCCCGTAGTGTAGACATACCCTTAGTGACCTCAACTTTCCTGGCAGAGCAGAGGGAGCGAGGAGTGTCACCAGTCTGAAAGCATGTTGAAAGCCAGTGCAGATTTTGGAGATGCCATGATATGATCCTAATCATCAACACTGCAGCATGTGACTTCCCACTGCGCAAGAGCAGCTTCTGAGTGGTCTTCACTAACAAGCCTCATTTTAATTATCCAATCAGATGGCCCATCTGTCTTAATAGGATGTTCACTTATAGTCCCTCCTTCCATGGAACTGTGACGGGTTGGATCACAGAAACCCCCTTGGGAGCTGCCACCCGATGTGCAAAGACTACCCCTGCTTCTGTTTTCCCTGCCAGCTCAGGACTCCAGCACCCTGTCTTGCTGAGCCAGACACTCCTGTTTGGCTCCACACACAGATCCAGGGTCTGAATCTCCTGTCCCAAAGCTGCAAGTTTACCTGAAAACAGCTCGCAGTAGTGCGCTTGTCTTTAGCACTCAGATGCCCAACTCCCAATGGGGTCTAAACCCAGATAAATCCGTTTTGCCCTGTATAAAGCTTATGCAGGGCAAACTCATAAATTGTTCGCCCTCTATAACACTGATAGAGAGATATGCACAGTTGTTTGCTCCCCCAGGTATTAATACATACTCTGAGTGAATTACTAAATAGAAAGTGATTTTATTAAATACAGACAGTAGGATTTAAGTGGTTCAAAGTAGTAACAGACAGAACAAAGTAAGTCACCAAGCAAAATAAATTAAAATGCGCAAATCTATGCCTAATCAAACTGAATACAGATAATTTCCTCACCAGTTCCAGAGTGCTCCCTTTTACAGGCTAATCTCCTTTTAGCCTGGGTCCAGCAATCACTCACACCCCCTGCAGTTACTGTCCTTTGTTTCAGTCTCCTTCAAGTATCCTGGGGGGGGTGGAGAGGCTCCTTCTTTAGCTAGCTGAAGACAAAATGGAGGGGTCTCCCCTGGGTTTAAATAGACTCTCTCTTGTGGGTGGAGACCCCCCTCCTCCCTCCTCTGCAAAGTCCAGCTCCAAGATGGAGTTTTGGAGTCACCTGGGCAAGTCACATGCCCCTGCATGACTCAGTCTTTGCAGGCCGACGCCATTGTCCACATGGCATCTTGCATGTCTCCAGGAAGACTTCTCATGTGGATTGGAGCATTCCAAGATGCATTGTTCCCCAAGTGTTTCTTGATCAGGTACTTAACCTGGTGAATTCCTTCCTAAAGAAGCTGACCAAATGCCTCACAGAGCTTACTTAGAAATCAAGCAAGCATACAGCCAGTTATATCATACATACATTTATAAACGTCCCCATATAAAGCCTTATGGGGTACGCTGTCACACCCTCCCCCTGAACTTACTGCCAGAGACTTGGACACTGTCCATGGCGGAGGCAGTATACCTAAAGTTCCTCTTTTCTGGACAGGGCATCTGCTACCCAGTTCTCCTTTCCTTTAATATGAGTAATCTCCATGTCAAACTCCTGTAGGACCAGGCTCCAGCGTAGCAGTTTGGAGTTGGTGCCCTTAGTTCGGTGGAGCCATACTAAAGGTGAATGGTCAGTTAGAATTCTGAACCTCCTATTAAAAAGGTAAGGTCTCAATTGTTTGACGGCCCACACAATGGCATAGCATTCCTTCTCTATGACAGAGTAATTCTGTTCGGCCGGGGACAGTTTTTTGCTCAGGAAGGCAATGGGATGCTTCTTACTGTCTTCCCCTGTCTGCATCAGCACAGCACCCAACCCTGTGTCTGACGCGTCAGTGCACAACTCAAAAGGCTTTTCGAAGTCAGGGCTGGCCAGCACAGGCTTCGCAGACAGGAGTGCTTTCACCTTGTTGAAGCCCTTTTGGCATGCCTCTGACCAAATGACCTTATTAGGTTGATGCTTTTTACATAAGTCCGTGATTGGGGACACAACGTCACTGAACCCCACCACAAACCTCCTGTAATAGTTTGCCAAGCCTATGAAGGATTGGACTTGCCTTTTAGTCTGGGGTACAGGCCATTTTACGATGGCTTCCACCTTAAGAGGGTCGGGGGATATTTTACCCCCCCCTACCCAGTGCCCCAGATAAGGGACTTTGGCTGCCCCTATCTTGCACTTGGAGGGCTTCACAGTTAGCCCAGCCTCTTTGAGCTTTGATAGCACGACTTCCAGGTGCTCTTTGTGGTCACCCCAGGTGTTGCTGAATACAGCAATGTCATCTATATACGCCCTAGCATAATGCTGTAAGCCATTTAACACTCTGTTGACCAGTCTCTGGAAGGTGGCACCCGCATTTACCAGACCAAAAGGTAACACTGTGAATTCATAGAGCCCTATGTCCGTGATAAAAGCTGATTTTTGTTGTGCCTCTCCCTCCAGAGGGATCTGCCAGTAACCTTTGGTCAGATCAAAGGTACTAAGGTACTTGGCTTGGCTCAGCACATCCAGCATGTCATCAATTCTTGGCATGGGGTATGCATCTGTTACAGTGACAGCATTGAGTTTTCTATAGTCTACACAAAATCTAACGGTGCCATCTCTTTTGGGGACCAGGACCACAGGGGAAGCCCATGCACTGTCGGAATCCTTAATTACCCCCAAGTCCAACATGCTTTGTATCTCAGCCTGAATTTGCTCCTTCACCTTGCCGGTGGCCCTATAAGGCCTGGAAGGAGGAGGTTGAGCCCCTTTCGTGAGGATCCTATGGGACAGCAAGTGCGTCCTCCCTGGTTTGTTGGAAAACACCTCACTGTACTTCTGCAGTGTTGACAACGCTTCCCTCCTTTCGAGTGGTGTCAGCTCACTACAGATTTCTATACTTTCAAGGGACGACCCGTCTTGGCATTCAGCCATCAGATCAGTGAGTGGGTGTGCCTCAGTTTCCCCTTCGACACAACAGATCATGTTTACCTCGGCCACTCTGCTGTGATAGGCCTTCAGTCTGTTTACATGTACCAACTGGGGTACCGCATCATCCAGGGGCTTTTTAACTTTGTAAGTGTCCTCATTCGCCACTTCAACCACTTCAAAGGGCCCCTCCCAGGAGTTTTGCATCTTGAACTTTTTGGCAGGGCCGAGTACCATGACCAAATCTCCTACATCAAAGGTGCGTTTACAAGTATTTTTATCATACCACGCCTTTTGCTTGGCCTGACTGCTCTGGAGGTTGTTTTGTACAATCTCCATCATGTCTTTCAACTCCCTCCTGAACCTCTGGACATACTCAGTTACAGGTTCCTCCCTTACCGTGTTGCATCCTTCCCAGGTATCCCTGATGAGATCGAGGGGTCCTCTCACTTTCCTCCCATACAGAAGGTCAAATGGGGAAAAGCCTGTGGACTCTTGGGGTACCTCCCTGTAGGCATACAGCAGGAACGGTAATAGTTCATCCCAACTTTGGCCCCTCTTTTTGGCATACATCCCCAGCATGGATTTTAGGGTCCCATTGAATCTTTCCACCAGCCCATTGGCCTGGGGGTGGTAGGGGGCTGTCTTAAGCTGTTTCACTCCACACACCTTCCATAGCTCATTGAACAACTGCGACATAAAGTTTGCCCCCCGATCAGACAAAATCTCTTTAGGGAAGCCCACTCTGCTGAATATGGTGAGCAGAGCTCTTGCCACAGTCTCGGCTTCTATGTTAGACAGTGCGATTGCCCAGGGTACCGAGTGGCGAAGTCTACTACCACCAAGATATACTTGTTCCCTCTCCGAGTGGGGCGTGGCATAGGACCCACTATGTCTATTGCCACTCTTTGGAATGCCTCCTGGATGATGGGCAAGGGACGCAGCGGAGCCTTCTGGGGTCCCCCCGGCTTCTTCCTCTCCTGACACACCGCACAAGTCCTACAATAATCCCTCACATCGTTCTGTATCCCTGGCCAGTAGAAATTCCTCCTCAGCCTGTCATACGTCCTCTGTACCCCCAAGTGACCAGCAAAGGGACTGTCATGCGCTACCAGCACTAATTCCCCCCGGTGTTGGCTGGTGTACAACCAACTGCTTATAGGGTTGACCGGACCCTGGTTTTTACCTACAGGGGCCTGCCTGTACAGTTTCCCGTCTTCTTCAAAAAACTTCTCCCCCCCCTCCCTTCCTGGAGTTCCCTCCGAGATACACTGTCTTATACTTTCAAGGGAGGGGTCCGCCCCTTTGTCTAGCTGCAAATTCCTGACAGACAACCCTTGAGATAGCGTCCCCGTCCCTGAGCACTGACTGCATCTCCCCTGCCCCCACCCCTGGGAGCCTGTTGTCCTCAGCCAGACAGAGGCCTGGCTCTGTCTCTCCCATATTTGGAAGTACCCCGCCCCCCTGCACTGTCCTGTCACTGAGACCTTCCCCCAACTCCCCTATGGGTTCCAAGGTCCCCGCCCCATCCCTGGGGGCTCCCTCTGAGTCACCCACTACCATGTTCCCTGGGGCAGGAGGGGTTGGCTGTTCAGCTGCATCAGACCTACAGTCATCAGCCGGAACAGCCTCCCCCTCACAGCCTTTCTTCATGCTGCGAGTTACCACACTAACAGTCCTAGTTCTGCTGAAAAAATCATTTCCCAGCAACATGTCCGCGGGGATGTCCTCGAGCATCCCCACCAGTAAATCCCTTTCCCTACCTTCCCATTCCACATGAACCTTAGCCAGGGGCACAGGGAACCTCTGTGGCCCCACCCCCTTAATGTGGGTCGTCTGCCCAGTCAGGACACTAGCGTCTGGGGACCACCACTCGGTCGAACCAGAGAGAACTGAGCCCCCGTATCCCTCCATCCCAGACACTCCATGCCATCAATCTTGACGACCTTGATGTGTTCCCTGTCCGCTTCACCAGGCCCCATGTCCACCAAGCTGGTGTGATAGTGGGGGTGCCCTCTGGGCCCTCAGGCTGAAGGCAACCGAGCTAGCATGGGACAAGGGAGGCTTACTCTCCTTCAATTTGGGACAGCTACTCCTCAGGTGCCCTGGGGAATTGCAGTGAAAGCACCTTCTGGGATCCCCCGGCTTGTGTAGGAAATTTGGGACGAGTAACAGGAGAATGGGGGGGTGACTGCCAGGCTCCTTTTTCCCAGACCCCGGAGTAAAACGGTGATTCTGCTTTCCCCCAACCTTATACCCCTCTGCCAGTGGTTTATGTTTGATCGCGCTTGGGCCTGTTCATAAGAGTCAGCATACTCAGCTAATTCACCCACTGCATTTACCTTTTTGTCCCACAAATACTGTTTAACCTCATCACTGCACATATTCAGGAAGTGTTCCTGAGTAACCAGATCACACATCCCTTCAAAGCTGGTAATGCCTCTCCCCCGCACCCCATTTATCTACCAAATCTCTCATTTCATTGGCATAAGCCACATTACTTAATCCAGATCCCCTCTTAAGGCTCCTGAATTTAACCCTGTAGGTTTCAGGTGTAACCTGAAACTGTTTCAAAACCAGTTCTTTAAATTTACCATAGTTTGAAGCATCATCAATAGGCATCTTATTGAATATGTCCAGAGCTCTGCCAGTCAATTTTGCTATCAATGTGGTCATCTTCTGATCTTCAGGGATGGCATGGAGGGTGCACAGTCTCTCAAAGGTGATGAAATATTCGGCAATATCGCTGGACTCGTCATACTGTGGACATAGCCGCTCCCATTTATGGATTTTCGGGGGAAGTGGAGCCAGCAGGGGGAGGGTTTTGTCTCTTTGACTCCATAACAGCCAGTTCATGCTTCCGGGCCTCCCTCTGGGCCTCCATAGCCCTCTCGTGGGCAGCTGCCTCTGCCTCCGCCGCCGCTCGCGCCCTCGCTGCCTCTGCCTCCACTCTCGCTGCCGCCCTCACTGCCTCCCTCGCTGCCTCTGCCTCCACTCTCGCTGCCTCTGCCTCCGCCCTCGCTGCCTCGACCTCCATAGCTCTCTTGTGGGCAGCCTCTTCCCTTGCATGTTCTGCCTCCATGGCACTAATTTCTAATTGTCTTAGTTCCAGCCGTCTCTTATGTTCACTTTCTCTCTCTTTTGCTTCCAACCTGGCCCAGCTTTAGTTTAATAGGCAGCGTCACTGGTACTCATTGTCCTGCTTTCTCGTGCTGGGCTACAACCACTCTGCAGTTCACTGGAATTGAGATCACTGGTACTCATTGTCTTGCTTTCTTGTGCTGGGCCACAACCCCTCTGCAGTTCACTGAAACTGAGATGCACTCAGCTCAGGGGATTCTTAGTTACCAGAGAGCTTCCTTTTCTGTCCCTACTTCCCTTGCCCGAAATAAGCAAACAGAAAATAACAAACCAGTAACCACTTTGTCTGTTCTCCAGCCACCACACTTAAAACTCACTTAAAATCACTACCAGTATCTCAAAGCAATCAACTGTGCACAGATCCTGCTCGACTACGCCACTGTGACGGGTTGGATCACAGAAACCCCTTGGGAGCTGCCACCCGATGTGCAAAGACTACCCCTGCTTCTGTTTTCCCTGCCAGCTCAGGACTCCAGCACCCTGTCTTGCTGAGCCAGACACTCCTGTTTGGCTCCACACACAGATCCAGGGTCTGAATCTCCTGTCCCAAAGCTGCAAGTTTACCTGAAAACAGCTCGCAGTAGTGCGCTTGTCTTTAGCACTCAGATGCCCAACTCCCAATGGGGTCTAAACCCAGATAAATCCGTTTTGCCCTGTATAAAGCTTATGCAGGGCAAACTCATAAATTGTTCGCCCTCTATAACACTGATAGAGAGATATGCACAGTTGTTTGCTCCCCCAGGTATTAATACATACTCTGAGTGAATTACTAAATAGAAAGTGATTTTATTAAATACAGACAGTAGGATTTAAGTGGTTCAAAGTAGTAACAGACAGAACAAAGTAAGTCACCAAGCAAAATAAAATAAAATGCGCAAATCTATGCCTAATCAAACTGAATACAGATAATTTCCTCACCAGTTCCAGAGTGCTCCCTTTTACAGGCTAATCTCCTTTTAGCCTGGGTCCAGCAATCACTCACACCCCCTGCAGTTACTGTCCTTTGTTTCAGTCTCCTTCAAGTATCCTGGGGGGGGTGGAGAGGCTCCTTCTTTAGCTAGCTGAAGACCAAAATGGAGGGGTCTCCCCTGGGTTTAAATAGACTCTCTCTTGTGGGTGGAGACCCCCCTCCTCCCTCCTCTGCAAAGTCCAGCTCCAAGATGAAGTTTTGGAGTCACCTGGGCAAGTCACATGCCCCTGCATGACTCAGTCTTTGCAGGCCGACGCCATTGTCCACATGGCATCTTGCATGTCTCCAGGAAGACTTCTCATGTGGATTGGAGCATTCCAAGATGCATTGTTCCCCAAGTGTTTCTTGATCAGGTACTTAACCTGGTGAATTCCTTCCTAAAGAAGCTGACCAAATGCCTCACAGAGCTTACTTAGAAATCAAGCAAGCATACAGCCAGTTATATCATACATACATTTATAAACGTCCCCATATAAAGCCTTATGGGGTACGCTGTCACACCGTTCCATTTCCATACACAATTGTTTTTGTCTTTAATGGATTTTCTATCATCTCGATTGACTCAAAGGCTCTCCTGGGAAACTGCCTTGACTACAACTGAACACTCCCATCTACATGCAGACATCTTACTATTCATTATTTGAATTACCATAGCACCTAGAAACCCTACTCATTGACCAGAACCCCATTGTGCTAGGCGCCGTACAAACACGGGATAAGGTGATGGTCCCTGCCCCAAGTATAAGGCTGCTGTCCAGTTATAGATTCAATCACATGATAGGAAAATTAAATGTAATCCTTCTACAGGTGTTGTCAGTAGCAAAAAGGGCCAGGTTCCATTTACTAGGGATTCCTTCTAATGACTCAACTAATACTGACTTAGGCCCTGCTCCAGAAACCACTATATACTGCACCCTGAGCATCCTTAATGGGCAATACTTCTCCACTCGCAAGCACTGAGGCCAGGAGATAAAACAAACAGAATAAATTTGGGAAAACCAGCTAATTAATCAGTAAGACCCCCCCACCCACACAGGGTGTCTTATCTGTAATCCAAACTTCAGTCCTCCTGTGGCAGCTGTGAGTGACTGATGTTCCCTCCCCCACTCACAGTTACTATCCTGGGTTGTAGAAGGCCAAGGATGCCAGCAGACCAACACTGTCTGGGCTGCTATAGGGGTCTTCCACCTGACCTACCTAGGGTAGCTTTGCCTTTAATTACTGGGCAGGGTGGCCCATCCCTTAGGTGTCTGTGGCTTTCTCTGTGGCTTCAGCCCACGCTGCCTCAGCTCTGCTTCTGCCACCACCACACTGTGCTTCCCATCCCCTCAAAACTGGCACTGTTGCTCTGCACCATCCATCACCTTAACTCCATCCTCAACTCTTAGGAAAGGCTCAGTAATACCTAGGACTCTTAGTTCTCACCACCCCGAGGCACTCCCAGCAGAATATGGGAACCTTTCCTCCCTGTCTCTCTTTAGCCTCCCTCACCCAATGGTGCCTGATATCAGCCATGGTCTGGGTGCCCTCAGGCATATCTGAAGTAAGTGTCTAGTCCTTGTATTTTCCCAACTGCCCGCTCCAAACTCAAAAATTAATTGTGCTTTACCCAATATGCCCCTAACCAGCATTTAACTAAATTGCAAATAAGGCCTGGCCGGTTCAGTCAGTTCCTTTTGTTGTCCAACAGATGCCGGCAAAGAGTTTATAAGCATTTCTCAAGCAGCTCTGGGCCACTGTTCTCCCAATGCATCAACAGGTGGCAACAGAGAGCTCTTTACTCTCTGAACCACAGAGCTTACATAACTGAGAATTGTCATGATGTTTTCCTTAAATTCTTTTCGTAGGATGTCGGTCTGCTGTGCTAAACCAAAACAAGTTTGACCTGATCTTCTAAAGAGATCTGTGGGAGTCTTCAAAACAGACATTGGGGTGTTGATGCACCTGCCTCCTGTTGGTAAGGTTTGGGGTTTTCAGGAAAAAATAGAATGAAAAATTAGAAAACTAATCAAGGAACACATAAGTCAAGGATGCCTTGGAGAGTAACTCTTTTTAGTATGAGGTCAAATGAACTCCCTGCATCTTGCAATCTGCTCCCAACACTGACAATTAAAATTGTACTTGTGTGCAACTGCTTCCTGAGAAGTGTTCTTCAGTAAAAAATAACATAAAATCCAGTCCTTGCTCTCAAAATCTGAGGAGGCCATATGGGAGAATCACATAACCGGGTTGGGTGGAAGAAGGTCATCCTGAAACACTTGCTAAGGGGTTGGGACAGGAAGTGGGAGAGTCAGAGAATGAGAGATGACTCTTGAGGCCAAAATGATATGGGATTGTAATTTAACAAGGTTTCAATGTGCTCTGAATTACACTCCATTATTAGCGAGGCTGGTGCTGAGTAACAATGACTGTTCTGGGCCATTAATTCCATACTCTACCCTTCTAAGGGTTTGTTCTATTTATTTAGAAGACTGAAAAAAATACTGCCTCATACCCAGAATCCTCCTTACATCTTGACTGACTTGTAACTATCTTCCCCTATCACCTCTTCCCTTCCGGACAAACAACTCCATAAAGCCACCAACAGCTGTAACTTTGCTATGAAGACCACCTCAATGTCCTGCCTACCAGCCTCTCTTCTCCCTAGACTTGCTCTTTATCTCTGCCATCATCATCATCATCATCATGCAGTCCATTTCTAATTAATCTTTCCCAGTATCATTCCAAACTGCTGCTTTCAACCCCCTAGCTTTTGAAAAACTCTTACTTGCCCCCTTCACTCGCTTTCTAATGTTCCCATGTTCACCCTTTCCTGTTTCCCCTTTCTGCCTGTGTCTTCCAGCACAAGAGCCTTGATGTCTTTTGGCTTGGTTTTGGGCCCTTTCACAATACTGATTTTGCTCCTTTGAGTACTTAATGACCAATTTGTAAATTTATTCCATGTCGCTGATCCCCCTAATGCTACATTTTTTTAATCCTTAATTTTGCACCCAAGGTCAGGGATAATGCAGTCATCCTTGACCCCAACCTTCCCGGTTTCCTCTCATATCTCCCTGGTCTGCTTGGCCTTGACCCTCTTCACAAACTTCTTGTCCATCCAAAGTGTGATGGGTTGCCCCACTTTAAGGTGCCATCTGATGTACTGGGATACCACTGAGCCTGCCTGTTCTGCCAGCCTGGGCCCCCTTTACCCTGTGTTGCTGAACTCTAGCACACACACAGGCAGGGCCTCACCCAGCTGCAGAAAGACACAGTCACTGAGATCAGGTCTGCAAGCAGGGCCGGCGCAACCCATTAGGTGGTCACCTAGGACGTTGCGATTTGGGGGGCGGCAACCGCGGCGGTATTTTGGCGGCGGGACCTTCTGCCGCCTCTGTGTGGGGGCAGCATTTTGGGGCGGGACCTTCCGCCGCCTAGGGTGGCGGAAAAGCTGGTGGTGCTCCTGTCTGCAAGGACACAGTTTAAGGGACTTGCCCCAGAACTCAGGTGGCACCTTAAAGGAGGCAACCCGTCACACAACGATTAAAAATTATTATGTTTTTTACAGCTCAGTGGACTAGCTCCATGCTACCTCTCCGTTCAGCGACACATCCTACCTAAAATGAGTACACTTACTGACTTAGACCTTCCTCTGCTGGTATATTAGGGGTGTTGTTGCTAGATCTATTACTACTTCTGGACAATAATATTATGGCCATGCTGCTGATGCTTTCTCCATCTGTGCCTGGCCATGAGTTTGTAATCTTTTCTATTGGATGCAGACTTTACTACCGTCACCCATGCCTTTGTCATATCAAGGTTGGGCTCCTGCAATACGCCGTAAATAGAGCTACAGCTTCCATCTATTCAGAAATAGAAGCTGGTTCAAGAAAGTAGCTGCCCCTTAATAAGGTAGTGTAGATAGTGGAGTATAATTACTCTAAGATTTGTCATGGATGCTCATTGGTTTCCTTGGGTAGTTTAAACCATTGGTTTGGGCTGTAAATGTTCTGAAACCCGCATACTTGAGAGGATGTCTCTTTCCCTGTGTGACAGTGCCACAAGTTCTGGTCAGTCGAGGGGCTCAAGCTGGAGCTTCTTGATATGAAAGAGAAGAGGCTGCCAGCACAGTGTCCTCTGGCAGAGCCCTACAGCTCTAGAGGTTGCTTTCCTCTTTGGTCCAAAATAGTCTCTAGATTGTTGCCCTTCAGGACACTCTGCAAAGATCACCTATTTGCTAGGGCTTAGAGGATGACTGAGGGTTTCATGTGGAGATTCTGAGGGTGGTGCTGTTTAGTTACTGGCTGGGAAGTTTTATTTTAATGTTGTGGTATGCTGTGGGGTGGTTCTCTTGGATTGTTTATTTAATAACTGGTAGGGGGGGACAGACATTTTTTTTTGTCCTTCAGTTGACATTACAAAGGATCAGCCCCTGCAGCAGAGCCAGTTGCTGGACAACCTAGTAAGCACATCTGGCCTATAGCAGTCTGCCTGATTGATTGGATTGATTGGTTGGAAAAGTCAGCAGACAGGCTCATAAGCCCAGCAGCAGTTCAGTGGTCACTCCAAAGCACTCGCCCACAGCTGTGATAGCTCCTGTGCCTGATTATACCCAGCCTTGCTTCAGGTAACCTGGTTCTGACCCTCAGCTCCAATTCTTGACCCTGGGCTCTGCCTCCTGGCTTCTGACTCTGGGTCTGTCCCTGGGCTCGAATTCCTGACTACCAACTCCTCCGCTAACTAATAGACCTGACTCTTGCTCCCACCACTGGCCATGACAGCTGACCTCCCAGTCACTGGCAGACATAAATAATGCCTCTTTTTTTAGTCTGTCACCTCATAGTTTACGAAGACAGGTTTACAAAGGCTAACGGTCACTAAATCTACCTCTAAATATTTTTCAGCAACAGTGGATAAGGCATCTATTGAGCAGTCACAAAACCTTTCTTATACAATCAATATCAAATGCAGTACCACCTAGAATAGAAACAGAGCGCGTATTACAAGGAGTATGGACCGCAGAGCTCAGAGACAGTACTTATGCGTACAAACCTTTTGCTTTTTGTGAACATGTGCCAGCAGCTTTTCAGAAAAAGAATTCTGGGCCCACAGCCAAAATGTGTCGAATCAAGAAACATAACTGAAATGGGGGGCACCGATCTTGAGAGTGCCCGTGGCAGTGCCAGCCATAAAGAATGAGGAAACCCAGCAGAGAGGGATCTATACAAGGGTTAATTTAAAAATGTATGTTTGTAGAAAACCCCCTTATTGAGTAATGTGTAAAGTCTCAAGAGAGGTAGGAAAGGAGAAACCAACCAGACTGCTGGCTGCTTTGTTCCCCCTTTTCATTTTCCCTACATTAAGAAGTATAGAGCTGGGAATTCTTCACCTGGAACAATGCTTTTGGCTGAGTTATTTATGGATTGGGAGAAACAACAGTGTTTGCTCTATTCTGGGTCATGTGAGAGGGCCTGGCAGGGCTGCTATTTATAGTCGTATGCAGCACCACTTGCTGTTAAGAATGCAGTACTGCAAGGGAGGCAGCCCTGCAGCTTCCAGTTGAAACTGCCTGGAGAAGGGGAGATGGTTGCCTGACTCCATTCCTTATTGGTTAAAACCAATGGACTCTAAAACTCATCTCCAGGTCACTAATTTGCCTTAACCTGGCAGTTTAGCCTAGCTTCTGGTGGGCATAGCAGTCTGGTGGAGCCTCCATGTTTGCTCTAGTCCTATAAAGGATCTCCGGCTTAGAAAAACCCAACCAGAGAACAATTGCCAATATCAGGCACTTGTTTCCTCCATTTCCTTCTGGTGTGAGAGAATGGCACTGGGAAGTGATACATAAGGCTATGATTTAATCATGGGTATTTTTAGTAAAAGTCATGGACAGGTCATGGGCAAGAAACAAAAAATCACAGCCCATGACCTGCCCAGGGGGAGGGATAGCTCAGTGGTTTGAGCATTGGCCTGCTAAACCCAGGGTTGTGAGTTCAGTCCTTGAGGGGGCCATTTAGGGATTTGGGGAATTAGCTGGGGATTGGTCCCTGCTTTGAGCAGGGGGTTGGGCCAACCACTGCTCAGGAGCTCCCCGGGGCCAGCTGCTGAGGGCCACCTGAGCAGTGGCCGGTGCTGCTGGCCCTGGGGCCACTCCAGCCATGGCTGGTGCGGCTGGCTGTGGGGCTGCCTGAGCAGCTGACTCCAGAGCTAGCTGCTTGGGCGGCCCTGGGGTCAGCCACACTGGCTGCTGCAGAAGTCATGGAGGTTGCAGGAAGTCATGGAATCCATGACTTGTGCGACCTCCGTGACAAAAATGGAGCCCTAGTGATACGCAATATAGTGTTACCAATTCCCTTGAACAGCACCGTTTAGTGAATGAAGGAAAAAAGATTGTTTAAAGGAAATGGTGCTTTAAGAAGTAGAGCAAGGCTATTGCTTCTCAAGAATGGCCCCTTGTGTGTCAGGAAGGAAGGTGTGGTTTTGGTTTGTTGTTTATTTAATCCAGATATTGGGATTGAGCAGTGAACTGTCAAACAAAGACTGGTGGGTATGGACATTTTCCATTGGTACCTGAAGGTGTAGCTTGAACTGACTGTAGAAGTGGTGTCTTGTTTTGTTTTGTAAAGTGTAGGTTGGGTGTTGAACTCTTGTACCTCTCTCGTAAAGACTGTTGGGGTGTTTCATATGTAACTCACTGTTCAGCATATGTTACCTGTCTCACTTCATACTTGATCCATGGAGGTTGAGTGTTACAGCTTCCAGCAACAGGACTTGACTCTCTAGCTAAAGATGGAGTGGCTCGTGCTTTCAGCGCTGGAGGTCCTTGGTAGAGCAGGTCAGGAATTTTACAGTGAAATGTGTTTTGTCTGAAC
>NW_027053929.1:0-19000 GCF_011386835.1 Chrysemys picta bellii
AGGAGCTGCAGGAGAAACCCCTAGATCTGTTTTGGCTGCTTAGCCAGTCCCTGGAACTGAAGTGGGAAATCCAGCGACCAGCTTGGTCCCTTGATACACCTGCTTGGGGGAGGGATAGCTCAGTGGTTTGAGCATTGGCCTGCTACACCCGGGGTTGTGAGCTCAATCCTTGAGGGGGCCATTTAGGGATCAGGGCAAAAAACTGTCTGGGGATTGGTCCTGCTTTTAGCAGGGGGTTGGACTAGATGACCTCCGGAGGTCCCTTCCAACCCTGATATTCTATGATTCCTTCAGCAACCAAGACTTCCCTCACGGATCACAGGGGGAACTCAATCCTGCCAACTATGCTAATCATAAATGAATCTACTCATCGTTAGGTGCCCCCCGGCGGCCAGGCATGGCATCACAGCCCTCTCGCTGGGCTAGCGTCCCCCATCCATGGTCGCTCCAGCACCACGGCAGTTTCTCTGCCTGGTAACTCCGGCCAGGTTACCACCTTTAGTCCACCCTTCTGGGGCCCAGCTTGCCTCACACTAAAAGTCCAAAGAGGTCTTTCCACAGACAGAAGTCCTTCTGCCATCGCTGGGGCATTGCTCAGCCTGTAGCCCCCTTGCTGGGCTTGGGAACCCTCTCCAGGTGCGTGTATGCCGCCTCCTCTGGGGCCGGTAGGGGAACCCAGTCCCACCCTGACATTGATAGCAGCCCAGGGCCCTGGACCCAACAGCTAGGTCTGCTCCTTTCTCTTTGCTGCACTTTTCCAACCTCTCTTCTCAAGTTCCCCTCCAGGCTTTCCTTGCTGCTCTGAACTTCCTACCTCGTTCTCAATCCTGTTGCTACCCCGGTTGGGCTGTATCACCACTGAAGTCTGGCTCTTTAGGGGGGCGGATATGGTGCCTCTCAGTTCGGGCTCATTCTGTAATCAGCTTTCTGTGAGTGCCAGGGGGCTCCATTTCCCCTTCCACTAGCTCCCAATTTACAGAGAGCGAGAGCAGTACCTCCAGCAGGGAGCGGGAATTGCTGGTGGCCTCAGAGGCACAGGCCCTGCAGCGCCTCGGGCACCTGGTGCAAGTGCCGCATGATACGGAGCTGGCGCATCACATTGGCCGTGACGTCCTCCTGCTGCAAGGGAACGAGAACCTGTCTGAGACTCAGACGCCTCCGAGGAATCAGGGGGGATTAACGGCCCCTGGAACCAGCAGCATTTCCACCCAGCCCCTGCCCACCTCTGAGGGATGGATTCCCCCTCCTGACCCCCAGGATGGAGTCTTGTTGTCCTTCCTAGTGACCTCCAGTGGCAACCCCCTTCCTTGTACGGGGAGCTCCTGCCACTTCCCCGTCAGTGCCCCTGACAGCTCTTCCACCTCTAATCCACAGCTCAAGTTCTCAGACCCCTCTCCTCCAGCCCCACCCAGGTTGGGTAGGGAGGGGACTGTAGCGGGGGGGCAGGAGGGATTCTGGCAGCAGTGAAGTGGGATGTGGGGAGGTTGAGACCTTTTCCCCAAGTCACCCCAGCCACTAATGCTGAAGCCGCAGGATGGCAGCCCTGGTGAATGGGACGGATCGGCAGCCCCTGCTGACTGAATCCTCCTGTTCTCTCCAGCAGCGCCGGCTTTAGGAAGGACGGGGCCCAAATCGAACATTTTTGGCGGGGCCCCGGCAGGGATGACTAACAAAAAAAATAATGGAAAAAAAAGCCTTTAATTTCTTCCATGTATTATTTACTTTCCATAACTATATAAAAAATAAAATTATATATTCTGTACATTGCATCATATATGCTGTTGATCGGTTATTAATGAGCTCCGTTTCTCGTGTGTGGTCCCCGCCACTCCCTGGGGGTGTGCTAGGGTGACCAGATGTCCTGATTTTATAGGGACAGTCCTGATTTTTGGGTCTTTTTCTTATAGGATCCTATTATCCCGCACCCCCTGTCCCGATTTTTCACACTTGCTGTCTGGTCACCCTAGTGGTGTGCACATGTGTGGGTCCCAGCTGCTCCCTGCCCCCCTCATTGAAGCAGGTGTGCAGGGTTACTGCCCTGGGAACTGCAGGGCACCAGTGGACATGGGGCTGGCTGGAGGCTGGGCAGGGGCTCACTGGAGGTAGGGTCTGGCTGCAGGCAGGGCAAGGGGTGCGGGGCTGGCTGGAGACAGGGGTGTGTGGGGCTGGCTGGCTTTGGGCAGGGCCGCAGGGGGGTGCGGCAGGGGTTGCCTGGAGACAGGGCAGGGGGTGCGGCAGAGGCTGGCTGTGGGCAGGGGGTGCAGGGCTGGCTGCAGGCAGGGCAGGGGGGCGGGGCTGGTGCGGGCAGAACAGGGGTGGCGGGGCTGGAGGTAGGGCAGGGGTGCAGCAGGGGCTGGCTGCGGACAGGGGGTGCAGGGCTGGCTGGAGACGGGGCTGGCTGCGGGCAGGGCAGGCGGTGCGGGGCTGGTGCGGGGACGGGGTGCAGCAGAGGCAGCTTTAAATAGCTCCCGAGTCCCCCGCTATCCCAGGGCTCTGGGGGCTATTTAAAGGGCTCAGGGCTCCCCTGCTTCTACCGCCCCGGCCCTTTAAATAGCCGCGGGAGCCCTGGGGAAGCAGCGGGGCTCCAGTGGCTATTTAAAGGGCCAGGGCGGTAGAGGCAGCGGGAGTCCCAGACTTTTTAAATAGCCCCCAGAGCCCCGCAGCCCTACCCCAGGGCTCCAGCAGTGGGGGTCTGGTGGCAATTTAAAGGGCCTGGGGCTCCGGCCCCTGCTGGGAGCCCTAGGTCCTTTAAATTGCCCCCTGGGGAAGCCGGACCACCCTGGTACAGCGCACTGGCTCTTGCCGGTACACCGTACCGGGGCTTGGGCCTGGGGCCCGATTCAGGGGAATTGGTTGAATTGGCCTAAAGTCGGCCCTGGTGGGGGTATGGCCACAGAGCCGCAGGGAGGGGAACCCTGAGGTGTGGGGGCTGGGTGGGTACTGGGAGTTCCTCCTGAAGGGACGGGGGTTGGCCAAGGTCACTCAGCCCCGGGGTGTGGGAGGGGGACTGTCTGAGGGCACTCAGAGCCCCAGGAAGTGGGGGGGGGCTGAGGGGAGGGACTGGCCAGGGGCACTCAGAGCTCTCGGGGGGGCTGTCCGGGAGGAGGGCACTCACAGCCCCAGGAGGTGTGGGGGGAGGAGCACACAGGATTTCAGGAATTCCCTGGCAGTGAAGAGCTGCTGGCGGCAGGGAGGAGCCAGCCGTGACAATCCCCACTTGGGTTTCCTGGCTGGGCTAGAGGGTATGGGGGCCCGTGGCCAAGCTGCAGCGGAAGGTGACCTGAAGAAAATGCCTCGGCCTCCAGCTAGGAAGGGCCTGGGCCAGACAATGACCCACCACGCAGTGTCCCAGCTCCCTGCCCCACACCTGTGGGGCACGGCCCCTCCTCTGTAGGGAGGTTGGCATGTACCTTAGTGCTGCTTCCTCCATCCCCAAAGGCCTCTCCCAGCCAGTCTCTGGCAACCCCTGCCATTCAGTATGCACATTACCCTGCTGTGACATACCGGGGGGGGTGGGAACCCCTCGGGGATGGGGGGGCTGTCACACAGCTGGGCAATTTTACCCGGCTGGGCAGGAGTTACTGTCTCCCTGGAGCTGGGGTCTCAGCCCAGGTGTCTCTCTGCCCTTCCCCCCAGTAGCGCCCCACATTGAGTTCCAGCCCCACATTCACACCCACAAGTGCTGGTGGGTTCCAATCCCAGCTGAACACGCCCACCCGGCCCTAGTGCGGAGCAGAAGGGCCCAGCGCTGCCCCACAGACCCTCTGGCTCTCCGAGCCCGCTCTTACCCATCACCGCAGCACGTCTGGCCCATGCTGAACGCTGCTGCTCTGTGCAGAGAGGCTGGCACTTCTTGCTCCTGCCGTACGAGGAGCAGGTGCTGCTACCGACTGCTCCCCCTAACCCCCGCCCTGCTGCGCTCTGGGGATGCTGCCCTGCTGTGGAGCTCTCAGGTATCTTGAACTGGAATTTGTTTGGAGAGAAACTGCTAAGGAGCCTTATCAGCCCCGAGCAGAGAGTACCTGGGAGCCTGCCTGGGTCGGGCGGGTCTGGTACAGCCTCCCCCCAGATAAGGCTCTTCCCTGGACCTGCCACCCATTGGAATCTGGAACTGTCACGGAGTATTGGGGAACTCAGGGCCCTGCACCCCCGGCTTCCTGCGATTCACCATGACTCTCAGCCAGCCAGTAAAGCAGAAGGTTTATTTGGATGACAGGAATACAGTCCAAGACAGGTCTTGCAGGCACAGACAACAGGGCCCCCCTCAGTTAGGTCCAGCTTGGGGTCCCAGGGCATGCCAGCCCACCCCCTTGGGGGGTCAGAGCCATCTCTGCCTCCCAGCCATCTCTCCAGCCTCCTTCCAGCCTGCTTCCAGCACTCTCCCTTCAGCGACCCCTCCCACAGCCTTTGTTCAGTTTCCCGGGCCCCGGAGTCATCTGACCTCCAACCCCCTCCTGGGTTCTCATGTTACAAGCTCAGGTATGTTCCCTTGGGCCGGCTCCCATCCCCCGATGCAGACCATCCTAGTCACACTCCCCTGTCAGCATTCACACACCCCAGCAAGAACAGTCCCAGTTCGTCACATCTCTCCCCCCTTCGAGACCGAACTGAGCAGGGTCACTTTAGCCAGTGACCCGGGGAAGTTCGAACCTACCCCCGTTCCCATGGATGCCCCCGCATCCCTCCAGTTCCTTGGTGAGAATTACACCAGGCCCCTTCCGTTCCACGCCCCCCCTTAGGTCGGGGGTGCTTGATGGCACTCGCAGTTCGCATGTGGGAAGGTTTATGCGGCCTGTGCCCTTTTCCCACCCCCATACCTCTGGGGTTCCAACTGGGCTGTGGTCTTCTCCCAGCGCTCCAGTCTGGAGGTCTGTGCTTTGGGCTCTCTTGGTTTAGAGCCGCCCTTTTAACCTTGGCCACCCTCTGGAAAGGATCCTTTATGCTGGGCAAGGGTCCTAAAGCTCTTTTCCCCTTGTCCCAGGCCTTCCTCCCCCTCTGACAGGGGTCACAGGATCCGCAGTACTGTCGGACAGTAACAAAGACCCCAGGCCAGTAAAAGCTCCGTAGCAGCCTCTGCTGGGTACGCCAGGTTCCCTGGTGCCCTGAGAGGGGAATGTCATGGGCCCGGCACAGCAGCTGGCGGCGATACTTCTGGGGTACCACCAGCTGCCTCCTGATCCCCCCTGACTCCAGTTTCCCTGGGGGAGCCCATTCTCGGTACAGGAACCCCTTCTCCCACAGGAACCTTTTCCGGCCACCTCGTTCCATGGTCTGTACCGCATTGAGGTCGGCCAGGTCCCTTATCTTCCGCAAGGAGGGGTCTCTCTGTAACTCGGCCTGGAACTCAGCAGCTGGGACAGGGATGGCCACCTGCTCTTTCTCGCCCGCTGGGTCCGAAGCTGCAGCCTCCCTGAGCCGCGTCCCTGGGCGTTCCCTCCCCACCAGGTTAGGGTCCTGCGCCTCAGGCAAGGCACCCCCCCCAAGGCCAGGGCGCAGGGCCCCTCGCCGGCTCTGACTGCGGGTCACAACCAGTGCCTTTTGGGGGTTGCTTGGCCAGTTCTCCAGGTCCCCCCCCATCAATACCTCAGTGGGCAGATACGGGTGTACCCCCACATCCTTGGGGCCCTCCTTGGCCCCCCACTTCAGGTGTACCCTTGCCACGGGCACTTTGACTGGTGTTCCGCCCACCCCCGTCAGGGTCAGGTAGGAGTTGGGCACCACCTGACCTGGGGCCACCACCTCGGGCCGGGCCAGCGTCACCTCTGCGCCCGTATCCCAGTATCCATTGACCTTCCTCCCATCCACCTCCAGGGGAACAAGGTACTCTCTCCGGAGGGACAGCCCCGCGCCCACCGTATAAACCAAAAACCCTGAGTCTGGGGCATCCAGCCCCCTAGAGGAGCTGGCCTGGGGCCCTTCTCTCTCTTGAGCAGTTGATAAGCTGTCAGCCCCTCTTGCGTGAGAAGCCTGCCCCTCGTCCGTCTGGGCCTCTACCAAGTTAACCCTATGCGGGTTCGGTCTGCTCAGTCTGTCCTTGAGCTTGGGGCACTGGGCCCGAACGTGGCCTCTTCGGCCGCAGTAATAGCAGCTCATGTCCTGTGGGTCCCCTCGAGCCGGTCGGTTGTCCCTGACGCTGGGCATTCCCCGTGGGAGGGGATTCCCCATATTCCCTCTTTGGGAGGTCCCAGGGTGACTCTCTCTCTGCATCACGGCGGGCCTGTTCCTTTGGGGCTCCTCCCTGCCACCCCCTGACCGGCTCTTTACAAACTCATCAGCCAGCTGCCCGGCGTGTCGCGGGTTCTCTGGCTTTCTGTCCACCAACCACAGCCTCAGGTCGGATGGGCACCGCTCATACAGTTGCTCCAGTACCAGCAGTTTAATCAGGTCCTCCTTCGTCTGGGCCCCACCAGCCCACTTGCTGGCGTATCTTTCCATGCGGACGGCTAGTTGCAGATATGAGATCTCAGGGGTTTTATCTTGACTCCGGAACCTTTCCCGGTACATCTCAGGAGTCAGCCCAAACTCACGTAGCAGGGCCTTTTTGAATAGTTCGTAGTCCCCTTTCTCTGCCTCTCCCAGTTGGCGGTACAATGCCACGGATTTGGGGTCCAGTAAGGGGGTAAGGACCCGGAGTCTGTCCGCGGGATCCACCCGGTGCAGCTCGCAGGCCGTCTCAAAGGCCTCCAGGAAGTCATCCATGTCCTCCCCCTCCTTGTATGGGGCCATGATGCACTTATCAAAGCTCCGTGCAGTCCTGGGTCCCCCCTCACTCACCGCAGCCGGGGGTTCGCTGCCCCTCAGTCTCGCCAGTTCCAGTTCATGCTGTCTTTGTCTCTCATTCTCCTCCCGTTCACGCTGATGCTGTCTCTCTTCATGCTGTCTCTGTTGTTCACGATCCTCCAGCTCCCTCAGTTTTAGCTCTTTCTCCCATTCCAGCCAATTCCGCTCCCCGGATGCCGAACGTCGCCGGGAGGCTCCTCTGCTGGCCGGCGGGCTTCGCCGGGGGGACCCCCTGCTGGCTGGGGGGGTCACGGCGCCTTCGGTATTTGCTGGGCTCCTCCCCACCCTTCCCCTAGGCATAGGAAGGAGGGGTCTCGGGAAGCCCTCAGCAGCCGGCTGACCACTCCCAGCTGGGACAGACACTGGTGCCTGCGCTGCATTTGCCAGGCTGCTTCCCTGAGACACAGGGATCAGTTCATTCGCGCGATCTTCCGCCTCCAGCTGGGCGATGAGCTGTTCTTTGGTGAGCCTCCCAATGCGCAGCCGCCTCTGCTTGCACAGCTCCACCAGGTCGCTCTTAAGCCGCTTGGCATACATCTTCCTGCTGGCCACTCACCGGCCTGTGTGCTCACAGCTCCCCACAGTTCCCAGGGGGACCCCTAGTGTGCCAGCCCTTCTCGAGGTCACCACCTCTCTGCCAGGGTCGAGCTGCAGACTCCTCCGCCCCTGGGACCACTCGCTGCGATCCCACGGGGGACCCTGTTACTGCAAAAGTCCTTCTCGCTGGTCACACACTCCCAGGGGTAATAACCGTCTCTCTCCCACTCTTCAGCAGGCCTGGTCCCCGTCAATCCCCCTTCGTTTTACTGCTCCCCAGTCACTTACTGCAGGAAGCGCCGTCCACGGGGTGCAGTAGATCCCACCGCTGCCACCAGTTGTCACGGAGTATTGGGGAACTCAGGGCCCTGCACCCCCGGCTTCCTGCGATTCACCATGACTCTCAGCCAGCCAGTAAAGCAGAAGGTTTATTTGGATGACAGGAATACAGTCCAAGACAGGTCTTGCAGGCACAGACAACAGGGCCCCCCTCAGTTAGGTCCAGCTTGGGGTCCCAGGGCATGCCAGCCCACCCCCTTGGGGGGTCAGAGCCATCTCTGCCTCCCAGCCATCTCTCCAGCCTCCTTCCAGCCTGCTTCCAGCACTCTCCCTTCAGCGACCCCTCCCACAGCCTTTGTTCAGTTTCCCGGGCCCCGGAGTCATCTGACCTCCAACCCCCTCCTGGGTTCTCATGTTACAAGCTCAGGTATGTTCCCTTGGGCCGGCTCCCATCCCCCGATGCAGACCATCCTAGTCACACTCCCCTGTCAGCATTCACACACCCCAGCAAGAACAGTCCCAGTTCGTCACACCTCCCCTCAGATAAGGCTCTTCCCTGGACCTGCCACCCATTGGAATCTGGAACGATTCCCTCCGAGGTAACACCCGGGGCAGCCAGGGCAGGGCAGGGTACGGCCTGCTCCCCGGGAGCGTTAGGGCTTTCAGGAGTCAGAGGTGCCAGCAGAGCAGGTTGTACGTTAAAGCAACGAAGGCAGTTGGGGGGCAGAGGAATTGGGTGCTTTGCCATTGCACTTGATCAGCTCAATTTGAAAATTCTTTCAAAGGAAATCCAGATGTATACATCTGACTGGGGTACATGTACACACATACACACGCACACTCACATGTGCACACACTCATGTGCACATACACGTACACGCATACATACACACATGTACACATACACATAGGTACAGATGTACACATACACATACACACGCTGTCCCTGGAGCGCCCCAGGATGCGACTGACGGGGTGGCTGGCTATTATGGAGGCAGAAGGGGGTTGGGAGAAAATAATCAAGAAGAACTTTTGCTGAAAATGCAAACCTAAGCTGGAAATCTGTGCAGGGCTGGGTCAGCGAAAATGATCTTTTGAGCTGTTCTTATTAACCGTGGTCCTGTACTTCCTGGTTTGCGTCGGACCCAGGCAGGAGACTGGGCTGCTCTCAGCTGTAGAAGCCATTGGAATGAGCCAGGTCGGAATGAGCCAGGCCCTCAGAGCCTTCTGCCACCAATTGCCCCAGCAGTCACTGATCCACACCAAACCACGTCCTTCCAGTCAGGCAGTTTCATATGCACACGTCAAACCCTTGGTTTGCCACTCAGACACCACGGTGATGGGCACAGTAAGGACCGAGAGACGCTAAACAGGCAGACAGACAAGGAAATAGTGGCCCTGCCTACAGGTGTGTGTGTGGTGCAAACGGATGAATACCAGTTGCTGGCTGAAGGCACAACCTTAATTCCTGCATCTCCTGTCTGTCAGCTATCGTTCGCTTGGCAGCCTGAGCTCCGATTTCTAACGCAGCGTTTTGCTCTGGCCTATTGTGGTTCTCATGTCCGGGGGCGCCTTGGCCCCTGGTATCAGGAGCGGTGCTAAGGAGGCTGCTTTTCAAAGGTCCTTAAGTAGGGTTGCCAACTTTCTACTTGCACAAAACCAAACGCCCTTGACCCAACCCCTTTCATGCCCTTCCCCAAGGCCCCACCCCCACTCACTCCAGCCCAGCCCACCTCTCTCAGTCGTTCGCTCTCACACCCTCACTCACTTTCACTGGGCTGGAGCTGGGGGTTGGAGTGCAGGGAGGGGTGAGGGCTCCGGTGGGGATGCGGGCTCTGGGATTGGGCTGGAGATTAGGGGGTTGGGGTGCCAGAGGGGGATCCGGGCTGGGACAGAGGGTTGGGGTGCGGACTCTGGGAGGGAGTTTGGGTGCGGGAGGGGGCTCAGGGCTGGGGTAGGGGATTGGGGTGGGGGTGTGGGGTCTGGGAGGGATTAGGGTACAGGAGGGGGTTCCGACCTGGGGCAGGGGGTTGGGGTGCCGGGTGTGAGGTCTGGGAGGGAATTTGGGTGTGGGAGGGGGTTCCGACCTGGGGCAGGGTTTCTGGGTGCGAGCTCCGGCCAGGCGGCGCTTACCTCAGCCAGCTCTTGGTCAATGGCACACCGGTGCTAATGCAGGCTCCTGACCCCTGGTCTCCCTCCGCTGGCAGGCTCTGAGCAAGGCCTGCCCAGAGAACATGGATGACGAGCTCTCGATCCTGCTGACAGCACTCCCCAGCACAGACAAACTCCAGCACATCTTGGAGGTGAGCAGAATGGGGAGGGGCCGCAGGGGTTTTACCTTAGCCCTGGGGACTCCTAGAAAGAAGAGACTGGAAAATCCATATTTCTATTAGATCCTTCCGAGTATGCATTGGTGATATAAACTCACTGGGTGACCTTGGGGTAACTCACTTCCCCCTTACGGCATCAGTCTTCTCCACTATCAAATCTACACTGGGGAAGAAGGACAGAAGCCCCGACAATCACCTTCACCTCTGGGTGTCTGGTCCTGGGAGCCGAAACCAACTGGACTATCTGCCCCATCTCCTAAACTGCCCTGTCTTTCCCTCCTAGGGCCTTGTCCTTAGTGCTCAGCCTGGCCCCTTCCCAGCTTGTCCCTGACCTTTGAAGGACTCTCCAAGCCCCTCCCATGCCTGCTTCCCTTGGGGTCTCTCTCCTGGCTGAGTACAGGCTGCCCTTCTATCTCTCAGCAGGCCTGGGTCCTAGTCACAGGCTGCGTCTTGTCACGTGACCCCCACACTTATTCCCTTCACCCTAGGGACCTGCATCACCTGGGCCAGGTGCAGTTGAGCTCCAACCCCTTTCCCTGCCATCTCACCCTGGGACAGGTTGAAACTGGTAACCTGTGGGTAACAGTAACTGGTTGCTCCCAAAGGTGCTGAAGACACAATGGAAGAGGAAATCCTTTGGCCTGGATTGAAATTATTCCGACTGAAAGTGAATGAGAGAAAATAGGTCCAGAGTTCTCTTCCTAGCAGCAGAAAATGTAGCGATTGATAGAGGTTCAGGTCAGAAAGGACCATTATGTGCATCTAGTCGCCCCTCCTGTAGAACTCAGGGCTAGAATGTGACCACGTGGTTCCTTCAGCCAACCATAGCATGGGACTGAGTCAGAGCACGTCTTTTGGAACGACATCCACATGCAGGAGAGCCAGCTGGCTACCAGAAAATCTCTCTTCTGCAGTGACGTGGGGTTAAGGGACACGGGGGAAAAGACATGGCGGCTGTGACTAAACTTAGAGCAGCAAGGCCAGGAAAACCAGGGTTAGGTCCCAGGCCTGGCTATCAGATCTGCTGTTTTCTATTCCTGGCTTTGGGACCATGAGCGAGTCTCTGCACCGCTGGGTGCCTCGGTTTCCCCAGCTGTCAAGGAGCTAATCAAGGTTTTGTTTCTTCTCCCCATTTTACAGGGTGGGAAACCGAGACACAGTTGGGACCTGTCTACACTACAGGTCTGTCGTGCGTTTGTAATCTGCTGACCCCCACATGTTGTTCAGAGCCTATGGACAACACAGCTCCTAAAGGTACGTTTGTTCTGTGCTTATCCCCTCTGTACCAGCAGGGCTGGACAGCATTTCTCACTGTGATGTGGGGAGCAGGTCCTGGGTACTAAGGGTCTGAAGAAGCTCTCAAGGACTAATTTTTTAAAATAATTGTTATCAATGAATTGGGAGAAAACATACAATCACTGCGGATAAGATTGAGGGGTGACAAAATACAGGCAGAGTGGTAATTCCTGATGGGGAGAGGGCAGTGATACAGAGCGATCTGGCTCATTCGGCCAGCTGGACCCATTCAAAGAAAACAAGTTTGAGCAGAGCCCAATGCAAGGTCCTATACGTGGCAACAAGGCACGCCGGCCACACCTCCAGAATGGGGACGTGGATCCAGGAAAGCAGTGACTCTGAAAAGGATTTAGGGGCCAGAGTGGAGAAGCCACTCAACATGAGCTCCCAGTGTGATGCTGTGGTGAACAGGGCTAAAGCCATCATTAGACGTAGGAGCAGAGCCGTGAGTAGGATAGGGAGGTGACACAGCAGCAGTGAGACTGCTATTGGAATACTGCCTCCAGTCTTGGTGTCCTCCTTTGAAAAAGATGGTCCTAGAAATTGGAGCTGGGGCAGCAAAGAGCCATGAAATGTTCTGAGGGCTGGAGAAAAATGCCTTCTAGTGAGCTATGGAAAGAGCTCAACCTGTTTAGCTTATCAAAAGAAGATTGAAGGGGACTTCATTGAAGTGTTGAAGTGCCTTAATGGAGAGAAAATACTGGGTATTAAAGGGCTCTCTAGTCTAGCAGAGAAAGGCAGAACAAGACCCAATGGCTGGAAGGTGAAAAGAGACAAATTCCTATGACAAATAAGGCACAAATATTCAACAGCGAGGATGATTGACCACAGGAAGAAGCTACCAAGGAAAGTGGTGGATTCTCCATCTCTTGATGTCATTAATAAAGACTAGATGCCTTTCCGGAATGTGTTTGCCCCAAAAGTAGCTATTGTGGTAGACAGGAGGCCTGTGATATGCAGGGGGTCAGATTAGATGCTCTAACGGTCTCTGCTGCCCATAAAGTCTACTCATTGCTGAGAAACCGAGTGTAGCATTGGGAGCAGCTTGTGATGTTTTACTGTCTAGCCGGCTTGCTTTCTAGAATGAACACTCATTGAGTGGGGTGATCCACAGGGAGTAGCTCAAACCTCCAGAGTGTCAGCCCTGTGGCAGGACATTAGCACTGCAGGGGAGGGGTGTGTGTGGCAGTGACATCACAAAGGCCTTTTGCAGAACCTCAGCCTATTGGCCAAAGGTGCAGGGGAGGTGGTGACCTCACAGAGGGATGCTGACATCAGCCAGGCAGGACAGGGGCGCAGGGCCAGGGAAACCTCAGAGACCCCTGTGGCTTTGCTTCAGCAAGTCCCCTTCTCGAGATCTCTCTTTGAGGTCTGAGAGAGTATTTGGGTTCATGTATGTGAGCACCAGGAGGAACCTCTTTTGAGTTTTCTCCTTTCTTTTTCCTGATTTCACTAGAAAACTGACGTCCCTGTTTAGAAGGTAAGAGCCTCCGAGAGGTTTGGAACCTGTTGAGTCTGATGCATCTGGCGCCAGCTGAATTTTAGGCATGGAAAACACTAGCTTAAGGTGGCCGAATTTTATTCCCCACCTGGGATTTTGTCCCTTAGAATCACTGGGGACATTAGGGTTTGTCCTTTTTGTTTTACCTTTTCCTCCATCCCTCCCTCCTTTCTCTTCATCTCTTACTTCTTTTGTCCTTTCCTCTGTTCCCCTCCCACCACCAGGAGGACTCTGTGTGTGTGTCGTGGGGAGTGCTCTGCAATGGGAACAGGGACAATTTTCCAACTTTGGGCAGTCGAGAGCCTGGGTGAGATAAGGGGCGTTAAAGCCCTTTGTAAAGGAGAAAGGGGAGTTTCATGGTGTTGAGCACCAAGGAATTCTAAACTTTGCTAAAACATCTAGTCTGCAGAAACCAGAAATGGTTGGGGCCACATTGTAACCATTGTCTTTTTTAAAGCCCATTGAGGGATGTGAGTCCCACCCTTTTAGGTATCTGGGGTGCTGGGAGAAGAGAAGAGGTGCCTGTCTCCATTTTATGGCCTCAACAAACTAAGTGCTGTGCCCCAGTTCTCGTCAGAGATCCCTGAAAAAGAACGTCTTCCCATCCATTAACATACCTGGAAAGATACTGGAACTCCTTATTAAACAATCAGTTTGTCAGCACCTACAGGACAATTTGGTTCTTAGGACTAGTGAGCATGGACTTGTCAAAAACAAATCATTCCAAACCAATCCTAGCACCTTCTTTGGCAGGGTTACGGGCCTAGTGGAGGTGGGTAAACAGTAGATGTGATCCATCTTGGTGTTAATAAGGACATTCTCACAAGCAAACTAGGGAGATGTGGTCTAGATGCAATTAGTATAATATGTGTGCACAGATGGTTGAAAGCCCATACTCCAACAGCCCAGAACCAAACACTCCTCCTCCTGGGCAGTGCGCTCTGACCTCTAATGGTCAGATGCTGCTTAGCACTGTCAGAGCAGCTTTTGCTGGGGGATTCTCCCAGCACTTTCCAATAGTGGGAAAGTATGAAATCCCCATTTGACTGCTGGGGACAGAGCCTAGAGCGGGGAGCAACTTACCCAAAGTCCCACAGGTCAATAGGAAACCAGCAATGGAACCCAGGAGTCCTGACTCCCAGTTCCCTGCTCCAGTCACTCCAGCGGAGCACACTCCCTCTCAAAGCAGGGGGACCGGACATGAAGGCCTGGTTGTAATTGCCAGCTATGGGAGGGAGTGTGCAGCAGTGGTTAGTGAAGGGGCCTGGAAATAAGGACCGCTGGGTCCCATCCCTGGCTCTGACACTTGGTGTGACCCTGAGCCAGTAGCTTCCCCACCCCAGGCCTGTTTCCCATCAGTAGGGTTGGGGTAGCAGCCCCTACAGACCAGGGGGGTTGGGAGGCTCCAGGAAGGTGTGTAAAGTGCCGGGATGTCAGGATCCCGGAGGTGCTGTCACCCCCGCATTAGGCCAGTGTTCTGCACCCCCTGCTGCTGGCCGAGTTTCTCTGTCCCTTGGCAATAAGATAGACTCTTGTTTTCACAGCCAGTCGATCGCCCAGTGCTATCACCCTGCCTGCTGGCGGGCAGGGTAACTCCTCAGGTCACCACCACCCTCTCCAGCCTGCCTTGGCTTTGGGGAGTGAGGAGGAGGGCGAGGGACGATACTGAACATCCTCCATCCATCGCTCCGTCAGCAGAGCAAGTGAGTGGCATTAGGGTTCCCCGTTGGCGTCCCCTGTCTGTCTGGGGAGAGGCAGAAAGAGGGGGAAAGAATCTCTCCCAAAGGAGATTGGATTTGCAAACCGCCCCCAGGAGCCCCTCACTCTCAGTCCGGGGAGGGGCTTCTCCAGAGCCGTCTCCAGTGTGTTTGGAAAGGTCCCAGCAATGGGGCTCCCAACGCTTCCCTTGTGGGAGACTGTTCCCCAGGCTGAGCGTCTCTGAGCTGGGCCAGACCCTGTGAGCTGCTGAGCATGGAAATCAATGGGAAAGGCGGGGGTCCTGGCCTTGCTCTGCCCAGGAGAAGTCCAGACTCCTGGGTTCTGTTCCTTCTCTAGCCTGGGGGGGAGTGTGGCCTGGGACGGCAGGAGGAAGCTGCTTGTCGAAAGTGACTGAGCCCAGTGATGGAAAAGGAGGAGACTCCCCGGGCATTGCAGCCCCAGAGGTGACGAGGGGGAACGCTGGGAGCAGATCATGCAATGAACTCCTGCCAGTGCGTGTAGATTGCATTACATGCACCCCTGTGGGGGGAGGAGGAGCTGCTCTGGCTGGGGCAGGGATGGGGAGGGACCAAACAGGCTAGTTAGTGAGAGGCTCCCTTGACCCCAGACTCACGCCCGCTCCCCGCTCGGTTCCAGGGTGGCCAGGCTCCTGAGGATGTTCAGGAAGAAGGCTCTGCAGGTGGCCCCAGAGCCTGAGGGAAGCAGCTGCCATCTTCCCCGGGAGCAGAGCGGCCCCTCCGTCCCCACTGGCGGGGAAGGAGCTCCCGGCCAGGCCAGGAGGTGGAAGTGCCCAGTCTTCTGGCGGAGAAAATCCGCTCCCAGCGCAGGCGCCGAGGTGGGAGAGGCCAGGTCGAAATGGAGCTGGGCCAGGCTGCGGCTGGGCAGGCAGGACCCAGCGCAGGAGGGGAGCTGGGCAGAGTGACTCTGGGACATGTTGTGTGGGCAGCAGCAGCCCCAGGAGCCCAGCCCTGATTCCCAGCAGGAGGCATCGCCCGGCCCGGTCAGTGAGGACCTTCCAGCCTCCCCAGGGCAGGAGGTGGAGGATCCCTGTCCCACCACCAGCAGCTCGGCCCGCTCCCCATGGGACAGCAGCAGTGCCTGGGACTCGGGCAGCAGCGAGGCCGATGGGCGCCGCAGCTTTGTTCCAGGTGAGGAGTCAGGCTGGGCTCAGGGAGAGGTGAGGGCGGGGCTGTGAACACCCTGGGCCCAGGCCCTCGATCAGTGCTATGGGGGCGGATCCCCAGCCCAGGGGTCTGGCCTGAGCCACATGAACCCCACTGACACTAGATGCTGCCACTTTGGTCCTCGGTGCTCCAGTTGGGGGGAGGCACCTCCCAGGGAGTCCAGGACAGCGTGGGGGGGTCTCTTTGCTATGGGCTCCTGAAGGAGTTGGGGGCTGAAGGCATCACTGAGACGGGGGAGTGTGGGGCCCGATCTGCCCTGGGTCCCGGAGGTGGGAAGGGGACACATTGCCCCAGCGTGCCCCTGTCCTTCCCCCGAGTGGCAGCAGGCGTCACCCTGTCCCCTTCTCTCCCTGGTGCAGGGACCGCCAGGGACTCAGGGGACGAGGAGGAGGAATGGGTGGACGTGGCCACAGAGGAGGCTGCTCTCAATAACAGCCGAGAGCAGCTCCAAGACGGAGAAAAGGTACAAACGTTCCCCAGCTGTGCTGGAACTGAGACTGTTCTGCCCCTTCCCAGCACCTGACCCCCTGCAGAGGGTCTTGTCCCTGATGATCCACCAGCCCTAATGGGGACCTTTCTCCTCCATGATCTGGGACCCCAGAGGTGGGGGTGTCTGTCACACACCAGCCGGGTCTCCTCCCCCCACAGGCACTGTCCCAGTTCCTGACCCTGCTTGTGGTGGAGTGGTGGGTGATTTGGACAATGGGCGGGTCCCCACTATCCCCCATTCAGGCCTGAGTCCTGCAGCTGCTGTGTGGGGGCAGGGAGGTCCCTGGCTAACTGGCTCTCTCTCCCCTAACCCCACTCCTGGTGGGTGCAGGAGGAGGCCCAGCAGCTCGTGTTCCTGCACGCCATCCACCCCGCGTCTCGCTGCACAGCAGAGAGGGCAGGACACACTGGAGCCGCACTGCTGCAAGGCGGCTGTGGCGGAGAGGATTGTGGTGAGCGAGACACGGTGCCCAGCAGCTGGAGGAAAGACAGAGACATGGGAGGGGCAGGGGTCTCCCCAGGCCAATGGATGGGGGATGGCTGGTGCTGGAGGGGCAGCTGAGGGCAGGGATTGCTGGGGCTGAAGACTGGGGAGAAGAGACGGGAGAAATTCGGAGAGTGGTCACTATTGGGCAGGAATCGGAGGAGCGGGGGGCAGGTGGGGGAATCCTGCTGGCTGTGTGGGGCCCTGGCTGTGTAATCTCCTCACTGGGAAGTGTCAGTGAGGCCCGAGTCTCACACGCTCCTTTGTCTCTGGGTCTCACAGGAGCTCATTGAGGAGCTGCCTGATAACTCTCCACCCGGCGCCGTCCTCGCCAACTCCCTGATTGCTGTGGGCAACCTCAGGTACCGAGACCCTCCGGCCCGGTTCCCCTAACCCCAGTGCTGCTCAGGCCCAGGGCTGGGAGTCACTGCCCCTCCCACTCCCAGGTCACCGCCCAAGGGTGGCTCCTCTGGCAGAGGTGCGGGGAAGGTTCACTCTCTCCTGGCTGGGCTGTTCTTTTCACTCCAGTAACATTGCAACGGCTTTGGGGAGAGGCTCACACCCAGGATCAGATACAGGAGGGGCAGCAGGGTGCAGGGAACAGGGGCTATTCCTGCCCTGCCACTGTCTGTGTGAGAAACCTTGGCCTTGTCATTCCCTGGCTCGGTGCCTCAGTTTCCCTTCTTGCCAGCCTGTGCCTATTTCCCTGCAGTTTCACCTGCGTGTTGGTGCCAGTCCCATCCCCGTACTGCACAGTCTAATACCGGCTCCTCTCTCTTGCCAGCACCATGACACCTGCCCTGGAGCCAGAGCTGGAGACCCACCTCCTCTGAGCTGCCCTGCACGCCGTCTTCACCCTGGGCAGGGAGAAGGACACCGCCCAAGTGCAGGTAGATCATGCTAAAGTCATGGATTGAAGAGCCAGCTGTCATCCTGCCATGAGTCCTTGCTAATTGCCTGCAGTGGGATGTGAAGGAGAGAGGCCAGGATATGTGTTTGGGGGTCTCACCAGTGCTTCCCAGAGACCCGTCTTCCCATCCTGTGGCAAGTTTAGCTTCAGTTTCCCTAACTCTGACCCATGGCTCTCCCTTGCTTTCAGGATCTGTCTAGGGTCTTGCCAGACCTCCTGGACGCCATGCTGGGGAACCTGCTGGCAGAGTCCCCAGACACCGACAGGCTCCACTACATCTTGGAGGTGAGCCCGATGAGAGGGGTGGGGGCAATTTTACCTTCACTCTTAGATCCATTTTCCAGTCTGTCCTCCTAGCCGGGCCCCCAGTGGGCATCCTTGGTCAGGGCAGTCAGTGCAATGCCTCCTTTCCCCACAGCACATTAACTACTGGATCGTGTCCAGGGTGCCGCGAGAGAGAGACAGGGCCGTTAAGAGCAGCACGGCCCTGCTCAGATTCACCATCACCCTCCCTGAGTTTGACGTAAGTGACCTCTGACCCCAGCTTCCTGACTCCAGGCGTAGGTGATCTGGCTCTGACGGGCTGTAGGATCTGCCGCTGCAGGGGCTGTGGGTTAGGAGTGTTCCTCTTGGGAAGGCAGAGTCAGAGCAGAGAGTGAGCCTGGCTTGAGTCAAGTTCTTCTTGTCCTAGTTAAGTGGTGACTCTGGGCTTTTAAGGGGACTGTGCTCCAGGTTCATGCCTCCCTGTCATCCTGGAGCAGCTGGGGAAGCAAGGTGGGGGAGGTCCAGGTTGGATATCAGGAAAAACTATTTCACTAGGAGGGTGGTGAAACACTGGAATGCGTTACCTAGGGAGGTGGTGGAGTCTCCTTCCTTGGAGGTTTTTAAGGCCCGGCTTGACAAAGCCCTGGCTGGGATGATTTAGCTGGGAATTGGTCCTGCTTTGAGCAGGGGGTTGGACTAGATGACTGATGGAGTCCCCTCTCCCTCTCCTGTCCATTAGAACTCAGCGGAATTCCCCAGGATGGGTCACCACATGGCACAGCTGGCTCTGTCTGTCAGTGACCCAGCCAAGGACGTCAGCCGGCAGGCGAGGGAGGGGGTTTACTGGCTCTACCAGTTGCTGCTGCACCAGAGGGGTAAGGAACCCAGCTGGGAAATGGCACCCGCTAGAAAAGTGACACTGGGACCCCAGCCAATTTCTCTCAGACTGACCCCGGCTGGAGGATGAGTCTCTCTATCTCTTTCTGTGTTCCACACCACGCCCTGCAATTCTGTTGGGCCGGGCACGCAGCGAGGACTCTGCCCACTGTGCAGTCACCAATGGGATTGGAAGGACACAAGCCCTGCAACCAGAAGGACAAATGTGTGTGTGTCTTTTTCCCTGTCACCTACTCCCTCCTGGGGGAAACCCAGCAGCTGATGGGGGACAAGGTGAGCAGCTGCATTAGACTCAGGAGATTGGGGCGGGGCCCAGGCCTCATTCCCATC
>NW_027053930.1:0-19000 GCF_011386835.1 Chrysemys picta bellii
AATTAACAGGCCTGTAGTTACCCGGATCACTTTTTTCCCCTTTCTTAAAGCTAGGAACTATGTTAGCAATTCTCCAGTCATATGGAACAACCCCTGAGTTTACTGATTCATTAACATTTTTTGCTAATGGGCTTGCAATTTCATATGCCAGTTCCTTTAATATTCTTGGATGAAGATTATCTGGGACCCCCGATTTAGTCCCATTAAACTGTTCGAGTTTGGCTTCTAACTCAGATGTGGTAATATCTACCTCCATATCCTCATTCCCATTTGTCATCCTACCATTATCTCTAAGCTCCTCATTAGCCTCTTAAAGACTGAGGCAAAGTATTTGTTTAGATATTGGGCCATGCCTAGATTATCCTTAACCTCCACTCCATCCTCAGTGTTTAGCGGTCCCACTTCTTTCTTTGTTTTCTTCTTATTTATATGGCTATAGAACCTTTTACACCTTTTACTATTGGTTTGAATTCCCTTTGCAAGGTCCAACTCTACATGGCTTTCGGCCTTTCTCACTTTGTCCCTACATTTTCTGACCTCAGTAAGGTAGCTTTCCTTGCTGATCACTTCCATCTTCCACACCTTGTAGGCTTTCTGCTTTTTCTTAATCATCTCTCTGAGATGCTTGCTCATCCAACTTGGTCTACAACTCCTGCCTATGAATTTTCCCCCCTTTCTTGGGATGTAGGCTTCTGATAGTTTCTGCAACTTTGACTTGAAGTAATTCCAGGCCTTCTCCACCTTTAGATCCACAAGTTCTTCAGTCCAATCCACTTCCCTATCTAATTTCCTTAATTTTTTAAAGTTAGCCCTTTTGAAATCAAAAACCCTAGTCACAGATCTATTTTTGTTTACCCTTCCATTTAGTTTAAACTGAATTAGCTCATGATCGCTCAAACCAAGGCTGTCCCCTACAACCATTTCTTCTAAGAGATCCTCACTACCCACACCAAATCTAAAATGCAATCCCCTCCTATTGGTTCTTCAACTACTTGGTGAAGGAATCCATCAGCTATCACAGCTAGGAAAATCTGAGCCCTATTATATTACTAGCACTTGTCCTCCAGTCTATATCTGGAAGTTAAAGTCTCCCATGATCACACAATTCCCATTAGTATTTACTTCATTAAAAACATTAAAGAGGTCTCTATCCCTATCCAAATCAGACTCCTGTTCTAACAGACAGCAAACCCCCCAAAGACAGGGATAGAGCCCAGAAATCGAGATGGTGGGGAAATTTCATTGAAACCGTTTCTGTCCGAAAATCCCATTCAAACTAAACCAGTTTGTTTCTTGAAATCATATCAAGTGGCATGAAAATTCTTTGCAAAAATATTTTGTTGCAAAACAAAAGCATCTTCTGCGTCACAAAAAGAACAGGAGTACGTGTTTGTCTCGTCGCACACAAAGAGGAGACACTTAGATCTCAAAAATTAGATAAGATGTTTCAGTCTGAGCTAAGTAGTTGCTGCTCTTAACAATTGCAACATAATAAAATACAAATAAAATAGACTATTTCAGCCATTCTATTATGTCCTAATCTGATCTGAGTAAATGTGATAGGACACCTCATCTTATGCACTGCTCCTAGTGACACTCTCCAATAGATCCCCATCCTCCACCTGTCGGGAGGTAGGTAGGAGCGGATTGTTATCCCTACTTGAAAGAGGGAGAAGCTAAGGCTGAGAAAGGAGAATTGACTTGTCTTAGGTCACACAGCCAGTCCGTGGCAGAGTTGGGAATAGGACCCAAGAGCCCTGATTTTCAAACTAACCATCGGATCTTGAATTTCAGACATTGAATGACCTGAATAAAGTGTTCTCAAATGAGTTCCAGACCAGCAAGGGTTCATAGTAATTATTCAGCAAGTATTTTAGGAGAACTGGAATGGTAGAGAAAATAATGAACTGCAGAGAAGCAGCAAAATTTGTTGAACATATGACTGGTTATGACTATTTACTTGGTCTTAAAAGAAAACAACTGGGACCTGAGTCTCCTCCCGGTCAATAACCCCCTGCTCAGCCAATCAGGGTAGAGACCGAGGGGCGGGGGGATGAGGGTTCTCACCAGAGAGCCCAAAGGATGGCCCAGGTCACCGCTGGGGATCACTGTCTGAGCACTATTTCAACGCCACATTTTTCGGTGGACCTCGACAATGGGAGTTGTAGAGCACCCCCCACGACACACACACACCCCTCCTGGTGGTGGGAGGGGAACGGGGAACGGACAAAAGAAGTAAGAGATGAAGAGAAAGGATGGAGGGATGGAGGAAAAGGTAAAAGAAAAAGGACAAACCTTAATGTCCCCAGAGATTCTAAGGGACAAAATCCCAGGTGGGGAATAAAATTTGGCCACCTTAAGCTAGTGTTTTCCATGCCTAAAATTCAGCTGGCGCCAGATGCATCAGACTGAACAGGTTCCAAACCTCTCGGAGGCTCTTACCGTCTAAACAGGGACGTCAGTTTTCTAGTGAAATCAGGAAAAAGAAAGGAGAAAACTCAAAAGAGGTTCCTCCTGGTGCTCACATACATGAACCCAAATACTCTCTCAGACCTCAAAGAGAGATCTCGAGAAGGGGACTTGCTGAAGCAAAGCTACAGGGGACTTTGAGGTTTCCCTGGCCCTGCGCCCCTGTCCTGCCTGGCTGATGTCAGCATCCCTCTGTGAGGTCACCACCTCCCTGCACCTTTGGCCAATAGGCTGAGGTTCTGCAAAAGGCCTTTGTGATGTCACTGCCACACCCACCCCTCCCCTGCAGTGCTAATGTCCTGCCACAGGGCTGACACTTTGGAGGTTTGAGCTACTCCCTGTGGATCACCCCACTCAATGAGTGTTCATTCTAGAAAGCAAGCCGGCTAGACAGTATAACATCACAAGCTGCTCCCAATGCTACACTCGGTTTCTCAGAAATGAGTAGACTTTATGGGCAGCAGAGACCGTTAGAGCATCTAATCTGACCCCCTGCATATCACAGGCCTCCTGTCTACCACAATAGCTACTTTTGGGGCAAACACATTCCGGAAAGGCATCTAGTCTTTATTAATGACATCAAGAGATGGAGAATCCACCACTTTCCTTGGTAGCTTCTTCCTGTGGTCAATCATCCTCGCTGTTGAATATTTGTGCCTTATTTGTCATAGGAATTTGTCTCTTTTCACCTTCCAGCCATTGGGTCTTGTTCTGCCTTTCTCTGCTAGACTAGAGAGCCCTTTAATACCCAGTATTTTCTCTCCATTAAGGCACTTCAACACTTCAATGAAGTCCCCTTCAATCTTCTTTTGATAAGCTAAACAGGTTGAGCTCTTTCCATAGCTCACTAGAAGGCATTTTTCTCCAGCCCTCAGAACATTTCATGGCTCTTTGCTGCCCCAGCTCCAATTTCTAGGACCATCTTTTTCAAAGGAGGACACCAAGACTGGAGGCAGTATTCCAATAGCAGTCTCACTGCTGCTGTGTCACCTCCCTATCCTACTCACGGCTCTGCTCCTACGTCTAATGATGGCTTTAGCCCTGTTCACCACAGCATCACACTGGGAGCTCATGTTGAGTGGCTTCTCCACTCTGGCCCCTAAATCCTTTTCAGAGTCACTGCTTTCCTGGATCCACGTCCCCATTCTGGAGGTGTGACCGGCGTGCCTTGTTGCCACGTATAGGACCTTGCATTGGGCTCTGCTCAAACTTGTTTTCTTTGAATGGGTCCAGCTGGCCGAATGAGCCAGATCACTCTGTATCACTGCCCTCTCCCCATCAGGAATTACCACTCTGCCTGTATTTTGTCACCCCTCAATCTTATCCGCAGTGATTCTATGTTTTCTCCCAATTCATTGATAACAATTATTTTAAAAAATTAGTCCTTGAGAGCTTCTTCAGACCCTTAGTACCCAGGACCTGCTCCCCACATCACAGTGAGAAATGCTGTCCAGCCCTGCTGGTACAGAGGGGATAAGCACAGAACAAACGTACCTTTAGGAGCTGTGTTGTCCATAGGCTCTGAACAACATGTGGGGGTCAGCAGATTACAAACGCACGACAGACCTGTAGTGTAGACAGGTCCCAACTGTGTCTCGGTTTCCCACCCTGTAAAATGGGGAGAACAAACAAAACCTTGATTAGCTCCATTTGATAGCTGGGGAAACCGAGGCACCCAGCGGTGCAGAGACTCGCTCATGGTCCCAAAGCCAGGAATAGAAAACAGCAGATCTGATAGCCAGGCCTGGGACCTAACCCTGGTTTTCCTGGCCTTGCTGCTCTAAGTTTAGTCACAGCCGCCATGTCTTTTCCCCCGTGTCCCTTAAGCCCATGTCACTGCAGAAGAGAGATTTTCTGGTAGCCAGCTGGCTCTCCTGCATGTGGATGTCGTTCCAAAAGACGTGCTCTGGCTCAGTCCCATGCTATGGTTGGCTGAAGGAACCACTTGGTCACATTCTAGCCCTGAGTTATACAGCAGGGGCGACTAGATGCACATAATGGTCCTTTCTGACCTGAACCTCTATCAATCGCTACATTTTCTGCTGCTAGGAAGAGAACTCTGGACCTATTTTCTCTCATTCACTTTCAGTCGGAATAATTTCAATCCAGGCCAAAGGATTTCCTCTTCCATTGTGTCTTCAGCACCTTTGGGAGCAACCAGTTACTGTTACCCACAGGTTTCCAGTTTCCACCTGTCCCTGGGTGAGATGGCCAGGAAAGGGGTTGGAGCTCAACTGCACCTAGCCCAGGTGATGCAGGTCCCTAGGGTGAAGGGAATAAGTGTGGGGGTCACGTGACAAGACTCAGCCTGTGACTAGGACCCAGGTGTGACGTTATTGATATAATCTGGGACCATATAGATCATTGTTGCAACCGAGGTCCTGTAGTGGCACGCAAATCTTGTATAAAGGGGGTCAAATGGGGTGTCTAAGACAAGATTATGGTTTACTGGTTATGATTATGCTGTCTATATGTGTGTATTACTTTTGTAGTTGAAGTTATGAATATTGGCTCTATACTGTCTGTATTTCAAACTTATGCTATGCTGCTGGGTGACATCCCAGACAAACTGGTGTTAGCTCTGCCGAGCCTGCTTGATGGCCCATTAAGGACCATCAGCTATACAATGGACCCATTGAGAGAAGGCAAATATGCCTTGAGACTCAGCAAAGTATGCAGGAACTTGCCCATGTGACTCCAGACTCCATTTTGCTGTAATTTTCCACAGTAAGAACAAAGAGGTGTTCTTACACCTGGAAAAGACTATATAAGGCTGATGCCTCATCTCCATCTTGTCTGCAATCCTGCTTCATACCTCTGGAGGAACTTTGCTACAAGCTGAAGCTTTGAACAAAGGACTGAGGACCCATCCCAGCGGGGGATGTATTCCAGAGACTTGATTTGAACCTGCAGTTTATTCCATTGCTGCTGCAAGCCTGAACCAAGAACTTTGCCATTACTGTATGTAATTTATTCCATTTAACCAATTCTAACGCTCATCTCTATCTTTTTCCTTTTATGAATAAACCTTTAGATTTTAGATTCTGAAGGATTGGCAACAGCGTGATTTGTGGGTAAGATGTGATTTGTATATTGACCTGGGTTTGGGGCTTGGTCCTTTGGGATCAGGAGAACCTTTTTCTTTTACTGGGGTATTGGTTTTCATAACCATTTGTCCCCATAACGAGTGGCACTGGTGGTAATACTGGGAAACTGGAGTGTCTAAGGAGATTGCTTGTGAGACTTGCGGTTAGCCAGTGGGGTGAGACCGAAGTCCTCTTCGTCTGGCTGGTTTGGTTTGCCTTAGAGGTGGAAAAACCCCCAGCCTTGGGCTGTAACTGCCCTATTTGAGCAATTTGTCCTGAGTTGGCACTCTCAATTGGGTTCCGCCAGAACCGCATTGTCACACCAGGCCTGCTGAGAGATAGAAGGGCAGCCTGTACTCAGCCAGGAGAGAGACCCCAAGGGAAGCAGGCATGGGAGGGTCTTGGAGCGTCCTTTAAAGGTCAGGGACAAGCTGGGAAGGGGCCAGGCTGAGCACTAAGGACAAGGCCCTAGGAGGGAAAGACAGGGCAGTTTAGGAGATGGGGCAGATAGTTCAGTTGGTTTCGGCTCCCAGGACCAGACACCCAGAGGTGAAGGTGATTGTCGGGGCTTCTGTCCTTCTTCCCCAGTGTAGATTTGATAGTGGAGAAGACTGATGCCGTAAGGGGGAAGTGAGTTACCCCAAGGTCACCCAGTGAGTTTATATCACCAATGCATACTCGGAAGGATCCAATAGAAACATGGATTTTCCAGTCTCTTCTTTCTAGGAGTCCCCAGGGCTAAGGTAAAACCCCTGCGGCCCCTCCCCATTCTGCTCACCTCCAAGATGTGCTGGAGTTTGTCTGTGCTGGGGGGTGCTGTCAGCAGGATCGAGAGCTCGTCATCCATGTTCTCTGGGCAGGCCTTGCTCAGAGCCTACCAGCGGAGGGAGACCAGGGGTCAGGAGCCTGCATTAGCACCGGTGTGCCATTGACCAAGAGCTGGCTGAGGTAAGCGCCGCCTGGCCGGAGCTCGCACCCAGAAACCCTGCCCCAGGTCGGAACCCCCTCCCACACCCAAATTCCCTCCCAGACCTCACACCCGGCACCCCAACCCCCTGCCCCAGGTCGGAACCCCCTCCTGTACCCTAATCCCTCCCAGACCCCACACCCCCACCCCAATCCCCTACCCCAGCCCTGAGCCCCCTCCCGCACCCAAACTCCCTCCCAGAGTCCGCACCCCAACCCTCTGTCCCAGCCCGGATCCCCCTCTGGCACCCCAACCCCCTAATCTCCAGCCCAATCCCAGAGCCCGCATCCCCACCGGAGCCCTCACCCCTCCCTGCACTCCAACCCCCAGCTCCAACCCAGTGAAAGTGAGTGAGGGTGTGAGAGCGAACGACTGAGAGAGGTGGGCTGGGCTGGAGTGAGTGAGGGTGGGGCCTTGGGGAAGGGAATGAAAGGGGTTGGGTCAAGGGCGTTTGGTTTTGTGCAAGTAGAAAGTTGGCAACCCTACTTAAGGACCTTTGAAAAGCAGCCTCCTTAGCACCGCTCCTGATACCAGGGGCCAAGGCGCCCCCGGACATGAGAACCACAATAGGCCAGAGCAAAACGCTGCGTTAGAAATCGGAGCTCAGGCTGCCAAGCGAACGATAGCTGACAGACAGGAGATGCAGGAATTAAGGTTGTGCCTTCAGCCAGCAACTGGTGTTCATCCGTTTGCACCACACACACACACCTGTAGGCAGGGCCACTATTTCCTTGTCTGTCTGCCTGTTTAGCGTCTCTCGGTCCTTACTGTGCCCATCACCGTGGTGTCTGAGTGGCAAACCAAGGGTTTGACGTGTGCATATGAAACTGCCTGACTGGAAGGACGTGGTTTGGTGTGGATCAGTGACTGCTGGGGCGATTGGTGACAGAAGGCTCTGAGGGCCTGGCTCATTCCGACCTGGCTCATTCCAATGGCTTCTACAGCTGAGAGCAGCCCAGTCTCCTGCCTGGGTCCGACGCAAACCAGGAAGTACAGGACCACGGTTAATAAGAACAGCTCAAAAGATCATTTTCGCTGACCCAGCCCTGCACAGATTTCCAGCTTAGGTTTGCATTTTCAGCAAAAGTTCTTCTTGATTATTTTCTCCCAACCCCCTTCTGCCTCCATAATAGCCAGCCACCCCGTCAGTCGCATCCTGGGGCGCTCCAGGGACAGCGTGTGTGCGTGTATGTGTACATCTGTACATATGTGTATGTGTACATGTGTGTATGTATGCGTGTACGTGTGTGTGCACATGAGTGTGTGCACATGTGAGTGTGCGTGTGTATGTGTGTACATGTACCCCAGTCAGATGTATACATCTGGATTTCCTTTGAAAGAATTTTCAAATTGAGCTGATCAAGTGCAATGGCAAAGCACCCAATTCCTCTGCCCCCCAACTGCCTTCGCTGCTTTAACGTACAACCTGCTCCGCTGGCACCTCTGACTCCTGAAAGCCCTAACGCTCCCGGGGAGCAGGCCGTGCCCTGCCCTGCCCTGGCTGCCCCGGGTGTTACCTCGGAGGGAATCGTTCCAGATTCCAATGGGTGGCAGGTCCAGGGAAGAGCCTTATCTGGCGGGAGGCTGTACCAGACCCGCCCGACCCAGGCAGGCTCCCAGGTACTCTCTGCTCGGGGCTGATAAGGCTCCTTAGCAGTTTCTCTCCAAACAAATTCCAGTTCAAGACACCTGAGAGCTCCACAGCAGAGCAGCATCCCCAGAACGCAGCAGGGCGGGGGTTAGGGGGAGCAGTCGGTAGCAGCACCTGCCCCTCGTACGGCAGGAGCGAGAAGTGCCAGCCTCTCTGCACAGAGCAGCAGCGTTCAGCATGGGCCAGACGTGCTGCGGTGATGGGTAAGAGCGGGCTCGGAGAGCCAGAGGGTCTGTGGGGAAGCGCTGGGCCCTTCTGCTCTGCACTAGGGCCGGGTGGGCGTGTTCAGCTGGGATTGGAACCCACCAGCACTTGTGGGTGTGAATGTGGGGCTGGAACTCAATGTGGGGCGCTACTGGGGGGAAGGGCAGAGAGACACCTGGGCTGAGACCCCAGCTCCAGAGAGACAGTCACTCCTGCCCAGCCGGGTAAAATTGCCCAGCTGTGTGACAGCCCCCCCATCCCCGAGGGGTTCCCCCCCCCCCGGTATGTCACAGCAGGGTAATGTGCATACTGAACGGCAGGGGTTGCCAGAGACTGGCTGGGAGAGGCCTTTGGGGATGGAGGAAGCAGCACTAAGGTACATGCCAACCTCCCTACAGAGGAGGGGCCGTGCCCCACAGGTGTGGGGCAGGGAGCTGGGACACTGCGTGGTGGGTCATTGTCTGGCCCAGGCCCTTCCCAGCTGGAGGCCGAGGCATTTTCTTCAGGTCTCCTTCCGCTGCAGCTTGGCCACGGGCCCCCATACCCTCTAGCCCAGCCAGGGATCATAAGTGGGGATTGTCACGGCTGGCTCCTCCCTGCCGCCAGCAGCTCTTCACTGCCAGGGAATTCCTGAAATCCTGTGTGCTCCTCCCCCCACACCTCCTGGGGCTGTGAGTGTCCCCGCCCCCCCGGACAGCCCCTCCCCCGAGCTCTGAGTGCCCCTGGCCAGTCCCTCCCCTCAGCGCCCCCCCCCCCACTTCCTGTGGCTCTGAGTGCCCTCAGCCTGTCCCCCTCCCACACCCCGGGGCTGAGTGACCTTGGCCAACCCCCGTCCCTTCAGGAGGAACTCCCAGTACCCACCCAGCCCCCACACCTCAGGGTTCCCCTCCCTGCGGCTCTGTGGCTGTACCAGGGTGGTCCGGCTTCCCCAGGGGGCAATTTAAAGGACCTAGGGCTCCCAGCAGGGGCCGGAGCCCCAGGCCCTTTAAATTGCCACCAGACCCCCACTGCTGGAGCCCTGGGGTAGGGCTGTGGGGCTCTGGGGGCTATTTAAAAAGTCCGGGACTCCCGCTGCCTCTACCGCCCCGGCCCTTTAAATAGCCACTGGAGCCCCGCTGCTTCCCCAGGGCTCCTGCGGCTATTTAAAGGGCCGGGGCGGTAGAAGCAGGGGAGCCCTGGGCCCTTTAAATAGCCCCCAGAGCCCTGGGATAGCGGGGGGCTCGGGGGCTATTTAAAGCTGCCTCTGCTGCACCCCGTCCCCGCACCAGCCCGCACCCCCTGCCCTGCAGGCAGCCAGCCCTGTCGCCAGCCAGCCCTGCACCCCCTGTCCGCAGCCAGCCCCTGCTGCACCCCTGCCCTACCTCCAGCCCCGCCACCCCTGTTCTGCCCGCACCAGCCCTTCCCCCCTGCCCTGCCTGCAGCCAGCCCTGCACCCCCTGCCCACAGCCAGCCTCTGCCGCACCCCCTGCCCTGTCTCCAGGCAACCCCTGCCGCACCCCCCTGCGGCCCTGCCCAAAGCCAGCCAGCCCCACACACCCCTGTCTCCAGCCAGCCCCGCACCCTTTGCCCTGCCTGCAGCCAGACCCTACCTCCAGTGAGCCCCTGCCCTGCCTCCAGCCAGCCCCATGTCCACTGGTGCCCTGCAGTTCCCAGGGCAGTCACCCTGCACACCTGCTTCAATGAGGGGGGCAGGGAGCAGCTGGGACCCACACATGTGCACACCACTAGGGTGACCAGACAGCAAGTGTGAAAAATCGGGACGGGGGTGGGGGATAATAGGATCCTATAAGAAAAAGACCCAAAAATCGGGAGTGTCCCTAGAAAATCAGGACATCTGGTCACCCTAGCACACCCCCAGGGAGTGGCGGGGACCCACAAAAGTGAAACAGAGCTCATTAATAACCGATCAACAGCATATATGATGCAATGTACAGAATATATAATTTTATTTTTTATATAGTTATGGAAAGTAAATAATACATGGAAGAAATTAAAGGCTTTTTTCCCCATTATTTTTTTTGTTAGTCATCCCTGCCGGGGCCCCGCCAAAAATGTTCGAATTGGGCCCCGCCCTTCCTAAAGCCGGCCCTGCTGGAGAGAACAGGAGGATTCAGTCAGCAGGGGCTGCCGATCCGTCCCATTCACCAGGGCTGCCATCCTGCGGCTTCAGCATTAGTGGCTGGGGTGACTTGGGGAAAGGTCTCAACCTCCCCACATCCCACTTCACTGCTGCCAGAATCCCTCCTGACCCCCCGCTACAGTTCCCTCCCTACCCAACCTGGGTGGGGCTGGAGGAGAGGGGTCTGAGAACTTGAGCTGTGGATTGGAGGTGGAACAGCTGTCAGGGGCACTGACGGGGGAAGTGGCAGGAGCTCCCCGTACAAGGAGGGGGGTTGCCACTGGAGGTCACTAGGAAGGACAACAAGACTCCATCCTGGGAATCAGGATGGGGAATCCATCCCTCAGAGGTGGGCAGGGGCTGGGTGGAAATGCTGCTGGTTCCAGGGGCCGTTAATCCCCCCTGATTCCTCGGAGGCGTCTGAGTCTCAGACAGGTTCTCGTTCCCTTGCAGCAGGAGGACGTCACGGCCAATGTGATGCTCCAGCTCCGTATCATGCGGCACATGCGCCAGGTTCCTGAGGCGCTGCAGGGCCTGTGCCTCTGAGGCCACCAGCAACTCCCGCTCCCTGCTGCAGGTACTGCTCTCGCTCTCTGTAAATTGGGAGCTAGTGGAAGGGGAAATGGAGCCCCCTGGCACTCACAGAAAGCTGATTACAGAATGAGCCCGAACTGAGAGGCACCATATCCGCCCCCCTAAAGAGCCAGACTTCAGTGGTGATACAGCCCAGCTGGGGTAGCAACAGGATTGAGAACGAGGTAGGAAGTTCAGAGCAGCAAGGAAAGCCTGGAGGGGAACTTGAGAAGAGAGGTTGGAAAAGTGCAGCAAAGAGAAAGGTGCAGACCTAGCTGTTGGGTCCAGGGCCCTGGGCTGCTATCAATGTCAGGGTGGGACTGGGTTCCCCTACCGGCCCCAGAGGAGGCGGCGTACACGCACCTGGAGAGGGTTCCCAAGCCCAGCAAGGGGGCTACAGGCTGAGCAAGTGCCCCAGCAATGGCAGAAGGACTTTTGTCTGTGGAAAGACCTCTTTGGACTTTTAGTGTGAGGCAAGCTGGGCCGCAGAAGGGTGGACTAAAGGTGGTGACCTGGCCGGAGTTACCAGGCAGAGAAACTGCCGTGGTGCTGGAGCGACCATGGATGGGGGACGCTAGCCCAGCGAGAGGGCTGTGATGCCATGCCTGGCCGCCAGGGGGCACCTAACGATGAGTAGATTCATTTATGATTAGCATAGTTGGCAGGATTGAGTTCCCCCTGTGATCTGTGAGGGAAGTCTTGGTTGCTGAAGGAATCATAGAATATCAGGGTTGGAAGGGACCTCCGGAGGTCATCTAGTCCAACCCCCTGCTAAAAGCAGGACCAATCCCCAGACAATTTTTTGCCCTGATCCCTAAATGGCCCCCTCAAGGATTGAGCTCACAACCCCGCGTGTAGCAGGCCAATGCTCAAACCACTGAGCTATCCCTCCCCCAAGCAGGTGTATTAAGGGACCAAGCTGGTCGCTGGATTTCCCACTTCAGTTCCAGGGACTGGCTAAGCAGCCAAAGCAGATCTAGGGGTTTCTCCAGCAGCTCCTAGAAAACCAACAGACGCAGAAGGAAGTGCAGGTGGAGCTACAGATGCAGCAGCAGCAATACCTGTGAGAGATCCTGCAAAGGGAAATCAACCCAGGATCTGCTATGCCCATGGACAAAAAGAGCAGAGAAGGAGAGCATGCCTGGGCTGTGCTGAGAAGGTTAGCCCAGGGAGAAGGGCATGAGAAAGTGTACAAGCGTGGCCTAATGCCAAGATGGGAGCAAGAGTTCTTTGTTTTGGGGGCAGAGAAGCAGGCCACATCAAAAGACACGGCCTGCTTAGGAAATTGCTGAGTGGCTGAACGAGGGGCCAGGGCCCTAAGAAGTTAGAAAGAAAGGAGAAGGAGAAGGTGTCCTCTGACACAAACCCCCATGAGGCAGGCAAGGTGGAGGTGGCTGGGGTGGCCATGGACCTTGCAGACCCTCCACCAGTATGTCACAGAGCTACTCTCTGTGGATCACCCCGCTCAATGAGTGTTCATTCTAGGAAGCAAGCCGGCTAGACAGTAAAACAGCAGAGGCTGCTCCCAAAGCTACACTCGGTTTCTCAGAAATGAGTAGACTTTATGGGCAGAAGAGACCGTTAGAGCATCTAATCTGACCCCCTGCATATCACAGGCCTTTCTGCACCATATGGGGCAGAGGAAAGGACCCTGCTCCACAGAGAGGGGAGAGGGTTTCTGTGAGTGCCAGGGGGCTCCATTTCCCCTTCCACTAGCTCCCCATTTACAGAGAGCCAGAGCAGTACCTGCAGCAGAGAGCGGGAGTTGCTGGTGGCCTCAGAGGCACAGGCCCTGCAGCGCCTCGGGCACCTGGCGCAAGTGCCGCATGATACGGAGCTGGCGCATCACATTGGCCGTGTCGTCCTCCTGCTGCAAGGGAACGAGAACCTGTCTGAGACTCAGACGCCTCCGAGGAATCAGGGGGGATTAACGGCCCCTGGAACCAGCAGCATTTCCACCCAGCCCCTGCCCACCTCTGAGGGATGGATTCCCCCTCCTGATTCCCAGGATGGAGTCTTGTTGTCCTTCCTAGTGACCTCCAGTGGCAACCCCCCTCCAGTGTACGGGGAGCTCCTGCCACTTCCCCCTCAGTGCCCCTGACAGCTGTTCCACCTCCAATCCACAGCTCAAGTTCTCAGACCCCACTCCTCCAGCCCCACCCAGGTTGGGTAGGGAGGGGACTGTAGCGGGAGGATCAGGAGGGATTCTGGCAGCAGTGAAGTGGGATGTGGGGAGGTTGAGACCTTTCCCCAAGTCACCCCAGCCACTAATGCTGAAGCCGCAGGATGGCAGCCCTGGTGAATGGGACGGATCGGCAGCCCCTGCTGACTAGGGTTACCATACGTCCGGTTTTTCCCGGACATGTCCTGCTTTTCGGCAATCAAACGCCTGTCCGGGGGGAATTGCCAAAAAGCCAAACATGTCCGGGAAAATGCCGGCCGGGCACTTCCCCTCCCACGGCTGCTCTGATCTGCTCTGCTCCTCCCCTCTCAGACTTTAAGAGCCGAGCTGCCCGAGCCAGCGCTACCGGCTTCGGGCAGCCCCCCCTGCCTCCGGACCCCCAGCCGCCAGCCAGGCACTTCCCTTCCCGGGCTCCAGCTGCGCTGGGGAAGCGCCAGTCGGGGGCGCAGAGTCTGGGGGCTGCCCGGCAAACCGTGAAGCCGGTAGCGCTGGGGCAGCCCTTTCCCCATGCCTGGGAGTGGGAGGGAGGAGGGGGCTGAGTTAGGGCGGGGAAGGGGCGGAGTTGGGGCGGGGCTAGGGGGTGGGGAAATGGGCGGGGTCAGGGCCCGTGGAGGGTCCTCTTTTTTTATTTATTAGACATGGTAACCCTACTGCTGACTGAATCCTCCTGTTCTCTCCAGAATGGGTCCAGCCTTGCCAGCAGCAGGACAAGCGTCCCCTGCCCATGTGCCTCAGCCCTGCCTGGTCAGACGCCATCACCCGTCAGTCCTTGGCCTCCCAGGCTGCCAGTTATGGGAGCAACTCTGGGTGGTGGCTCGGGTGACACAGACACCAGACCACTAGGAATTGGGTGCGGCCCTGTGGGACAGGAGAGTCTCGCAGAGGGCACTTGGGGGACTCTCCTGCCCTTTCCAAGAGCGATAGCACCCTGTCCTAAGAACGTAAGTCTGGGATAAAGCAAAGCTGGTCATTAATTAGCCTGGCTAAAGAGCTGGGTGGAGCTGCTCCGGGGACAAGCTGGCTCGCTCCTGCTCATGGAGGTGAATTCATCTCCCTTCCCAGGAGCACCTGCTCTCCCTTTCATTCCCCACCAGGCTCCTTGTGCCAGGCCAGCGAATGGCCACAGGATGGGAATGAGGCCTGGGCCCCGCCCCAATCTCCTGAGGCTAATGCAGCTGCTCATCTTTTCCCCCATCAGCTGCTGGGTTTCCCCCAGGAGGGAGTAGGTGACAGGGAGAGAGAGACACACACATTTGTCCTTCTGGTTGCAGGGCTTGTGTCCTTCCAATCCCATTGGTGGCTGCACAGTGGGCAGAGTCCTCGCTGCGTGCCTGGCCCAACAGAATTGCAGGGCGTGGTGTGGAACACAGAAAGTGATAGAGAGACTCATCCTCCAGCCGGGGTCAGTCTCGGAGAAATTGGCTGGGGTCCCAGTCTCACTCTTCTAGCGGGTGCCATTTCCCAGCTGGGTTCCTTACCCCTCTGGTGCAGCAGCAGCTGGTAGAGCCGGTAAACCCCCTCCCTGGCCTGCCGGCTGATGTCCTTGGCTGGGTCACTGACGGACAGAGCCAGCTGTGCCATGTGGTGACCCATCCTGGGGAATTCCGCTGAGTTCTAATGGACGGGAGAGGGAGAGGGGACTCCATCAGCATTTTCCTGTTAGCTCCCAGTCCCCCCGGGCCAGGACTCTCCTTCCCCTCAGCCCCTCTGCAGGAGATGCTAGAGGATAGGAGCTAGAGCCAGACCCTTAATTTCCTCTGCCCCCAAGGAAGCCTGGAGCACAGGGCTGTGGACAGGGCCCTCCATGAGGACTTGCTTCCCCAGCTGCTCCAGGATGACAGGGAGGCATGAACCTGGAGCACAGTCAGAGGTCACTTATGTCAAACTCAGGGAGGGTGATGGTGAATCTGAGCAGGGCCGTGCTGCTCTTAACGGCCCTGGCTCTCTCTCGCGGCACCCTGGACATGATCCAGTAGTTAATGTGCTGTGGGGAAAGGAAGCATTGCACTGACTGCCCTGACCAAGGATGCCCACTGGGGGCCCGGCTAGGAGGACAGACTGGAAAATGGATCTAAGAGTGAAGGTAAAATTGCCCCCACCCCTCTCATCGGGCTCACCTCCAAGATGTACTGGAGCCTGTCGGTGTCTGGGGACTCTGCCAGCAGGTTCCCCAGCATGGCGTCCAGGAGGTCTGGCAAGACCCTAGGCAGATCCTGAAAGCAAGGGAGAGCCATGGGTCAGAATTAGGGAAACTGGGGCTAAACTTGCCACAGGATGGGAAGTGGGGTCTCTGGGAAGCACTGGTGAGACCCCCAAACACATATCCTGGCCTCTCTCCTTCACATCCCACTGCAGGCAATTAGCAAGGACTCATGGCAGGATGACAGCTGGCTCTTCAATCCATGACTTTAGCATGATCTACCTGAACTTGGGCGGTGTCCTTCTCCATGCCCAGGGTGAAGACGGCGTGCAGGGCAGCTCGGAGGAGGTGGGTCTCCAGCTCTGGCTCCAGGGCAGGTGTCATGGTGCTGACAAGAGAGAGGAGCCGGTATTAGACTGTGCAGTACGGGGATGGGACTGGCACCAACACGCAGGTGAAACTGCAGGGAAATAGGCACAGGCTGGGAAGAAGGGAAACTGAGGCACCGAGCCAGGGAATGACAAGGCCAAGGTTTCTCAGACAGACAGTGGCAGGGCAGGAATAGCCCCTGTTCCCTGCACCCTGCTGCCCCTCCTGTATCTGATCCTGGGTGTGAGCCTCTCCCCAAAGCCGTTGCAATGTTACTGGAGTGAAAAGAACAGCCCAGCCAGGAGAGAGTGAACCTTCCCCGCACCTCTGCCAGAGGAGCCACCCTTGGGCGGTGACCTGGGAGTGGGAGGGGCAGTGACTCCCAGCCCTGGGCCTGAGCAGCACTGGGGTTAGGGGAACCGGGCCGGCGGGTCTCGGTACCTGAGGTTGCCCACAGCAATCAGGGAGTTGGCGAGGACGGCGCCGGGTGGAGAGTTATCAGGCAGCTCCTCAATGAGCTCCTGTGAGACCCAAAGGAGCGTGTGAGATTCGGGCCTCACTGACACTTCCCAGTGAGGAGATTACACAGCCAGGGCCCCACACAACCAGCAGGATCCCCCCACCTGCCCCCCACTCCTCCGATTCCTGCCCAATAGTGACCACTCTCCGAATTTCTCCCGTCTCTTCTCCCCAGTCTTCAGCCCCAGCAATCCCTGCCCTCAGCTGCCCCTCCAGCACCAGCCATCCCCCATCCATTGGCCTGGGGAGACCCCTGCCCCTCCCATGTCTCTGTCCTCCCTCTGGGCGCCGTGTCTCGCTCACCACAATCCTCTCCGCCACAGCCGCCTTGCAGCAGTGCGGCTCCAGTGTGTCCTGCCCTCTCTGCTGTGCAGCGAGCCGCGGGGTGGATGGCGTGCAGGAACACGAGCTGCTGGGCCTCCTCCTGCACCCACCAGGAGTGGGGTTAGGGGAGAGAGAGCCAGTTAGCCAGAGACCTCCCTGCCCCCAAACAGTAGCTGCAGGACTCAGGCCTGAATGGGGGATAGTGGGGACCCGCCCATTGTCCAAATCACCCACCACTCCACCACAAGCAGGGTCAGGAACTGGGACAGTGCCTGTGGGGGGAGGAGACCCGGCTAGTGTGTGACAGACACCCCCACCTCTGGGGTCCCAGATCATGGAGGAGAAAGGTCCCCATTAGGGCTGGTGGATCATCAGGGACAAGACCCTCTGCAGGGGGTCAGGTGCTGGGAAGGGGCAGGACAGTCTCGGTTCCAGCACAGCTGGGGAACGTTTGTACCTTTTCTCCGTCTTGGAGCTGCTCTCGGCTGTTATTGAGAGCAGCCTCCTCTGTGGCCACGTCCACCCATTCCTCCTCCTCGTCCCCTGAGTCCCTGGCGGTCCCTGCACCAGGGAGAGAAGGGGACAGGGTGACGCCTGCTGCCACTCGGGGGAAGGACAGGGGCACGCTGGGGCAATGTGTCCCCTTCCCACCTCCGGGACCCAGGGCAGATCGGGCCCCACACTCCCCCGTCTCAGTGATGCCTTCAGCCCCCAACTCCTGCAGGAGCCCATAGCAAAGAGACCCCCCCACGCTGTCCTGGACTCCCTGGGAGGTGCCTCCCCCCAACTGGAGCACCGAGGACCAAAGTGGCAGCATCTAGTGTCAGTGGGGTTCATGTGGCTCAGGCCAGACCCCTGGGCTGGGGATCCGCCCCCATAGCACTGATCGAGGGCCTGGGCCCAGGGTGTTCACAGCCCCGCCCTCACCTCTCCCTGAGCCCAGCCTGACTCCTCACCTGGAACAAAGCTGCGGCGCCCATCGGCCTCGCTGCTGCCCGAGTCCCAGGCACTGCTGCTGTCCCATGGGAAGCGGGCCGAGCTGCTGGTGGTGGGACAGGGATCCTCCACCTCCTGCCCTGGGGAGGCTGGAAGGTCCTCAGTGACCGGGCCGGGCGATGCCTCCTGCTGGGAATCAGGGCTGGGCTCCTGGGGCCGCTGCAGCCCACACAACATGTCCCAGAGTCACTCTGCCCGGCTCCCCTCCTGCGCTGGGTCCTGCCTGCCCAGCCGCAGCCTGGCCCAGCTCCATTTCGACCTGGCCTCTCCCACCTCGGCGCCTGCGCTGGGAGCGGGTTTTCTCCGCCAGAAGACTGGGCACTTCCACCTCCTGGCCTGGCCGGGAGCTCCTTCCCCGCCAGTGGGGACGGAGGGGCCGCTCTGCTCCCGGGGAAGATGGCAGCTGCTTCCCTCAGGCTCTGGGGCCACCTGCAGAGCCTTCTTCCTGAACATCCTCAGGAGCCTGGCCACCCTGGAACCGAGCGGGGAGCGGGCGTGAGTCTGGGGTCAAGGCAGCCTCTCACTAACCAGCCTGTTTGGTCCCTCCCCATCCCTGCCCCAGCCAGAGCAGCTCCTCCTCCCCCCACAGGGGTGCATGTAATGCAATCTACACGCACTGGCAGGAGTTCATTGCATGATCTGCTCCCAGCGTTCCCCCTCGTCACCTCTGGGGCTGCAATGCCCGGGGAGTCTCCTCCTTTTCCATCACTGGGCTCAGTCACTTTGGACAAGCAGCTCCCTCCTGCCGTCCCAGGCCACACTCCCCCCCAGGCTAGAGAAGGAACAGAACCCAGGAGTCTGGACTTCTCCTGGGAAACCATTCCCCAGGTCAAAGTCCCGAGGCAGAGCAAGGCCAGGACCCCCGCCTTTCCCATTGATTTCCTTGCTCAGCAGCTCACAGGGTCTGGCCCAGCTCAGAGACGCTCAGCCTGGGGAACGGTCTCCCACAAGGGAAGCGTTGGGAGCCCCATTGCTGGGACCTTTCCAAACACACTGGAGACGGCTCTGGAGAAGCCCCTCCCCGGTCTGAGAGCGAGGGGCTCCTGGGGGTGGTTTGCAAATCCAATCTCCTTTGGGAGAGATTCTTTCCCCCTCTTTCTGCCTCTCCCCAGACAGACAGGGGACGCCAACGGGGAACCCTAATGCCACTCACTTGCTCTGCTGACGGAGCGATGGATGGAGGATGTTCAGTATCGTCCCTCGCCCTCCTCCTCACTCCCCAAAGCCAAGGCAGGCTGGAGAGGGTGGTGGTGACCTAAGGAGTTATCCTGCCCAGCCAGGAGGCAGGGTGATAGCACTGGGCGATCGACTGGCTGTGAAAACAAGAGTCTATCTTATTACCAAGGGACAGAGAAACTCAGCCAGCAGCAGGGGGTGCAGAACACTGGCCTAATGCGGGGG
>NW_027053931.1:0-19000 GCF_011386835.1 Chrysemys picta bellii
AGCTACAATTACTTTGAGGCTAATTTTGTATACTAAGCCTTTTTGGGTATGTAAATTCCTTTAATTGTTGTTTGTTTATTTTTTGTGCAGTAGTACATAGGAGTCCTAATCGTGGGACAGACCCCTATTGTACTAAGGGACTGTACACAAATAGAACAGAACCCATATTCTTGTCCCACTATCTATAAGATCTGCCAGGAATAACTAGATGCCAGTTCTCTGTGACTTCTAGGGCAAAAGTATAAAGAAGTATTGTTTTAGCACTTTTTTGAAGCATCATTGTAGGAAACTAAGAGTGAGAGGCAAAATCATGGGCTGGATCATAAACGGGCTAAGAGAGAGAAAACAAGCTTAAATGGTCAGTTCTCCCGGTGAAAGGATAATGGTGGGGTGCCACAAGATTTCATGCTAAGGCTGGTGTTTAATGATCAGGGAAAGGGTTGAAGAATGAAGTGTCAAAATTAGCTGTATGTATGTATGTTAACGTACAGCTGTTTAGAGTAATCAAGACTGGGGGACCTTCAGAGAGACCTAACCATGCTAGCTAAATGAGAAACATGACTGTAGTTAAAGTAAATGCTGACAAATGCAAAGTAATGCGCATATAAAGGAATAATGTGAATTACTCATGTACCTTACTGAGTTCCAAGTTAGCTGTAACAATTTGGATAAAAAGACCTGACCATCACAGCGAAGAGCTTTATGAACTCCTTGGGTGGCTGTAGGGCAGCCATAAAGAAAAGAAAAGGGAGGGCAAACAAAATGTTAGGATATAAGGAATATGATTAAGAATAGTGCTAAAAGAAAATGTTATATAAATCAATATCTCCCCTTTTGGAATACTGGGTTCATTTCTTGTCATCCCATCTCAAAAAGGATATAGCAGAAATAGAGGAGGTTCAGAAACGAGTGACGAGAATAGTTAGTCACGGAAAAAATCTCTTGAAGAGAAATAGAATAAACTGGAACTGTTTATCTTGAAGAGTAGACAGTTGAGAGAGAATCTAATAAAAGCATACAAATTAATGAATGGTATAGAGAATGTGGGTCAGGAACTTCTGTTCACTTTTTCTAATAATACATTAATGAGGGGACATTCAATTAAATTATCACAAGGTAACATTTGAAAAGGTCAGGAACTTAGCAGGATTTGGAGAACACTTACGTGGGTAACAAGAATATGGTTATAATATTTTTTTTGAAGTTTTGGAAGGATCTGGCTATAGTAGGTTGTGTTTTGAAATGTGTTTAGCTAACAGGATTTAACCAACAAGGTTTTTAAACATTAGCGTAGAAAAGGCAAGTCATGCTTTAAAAAGAATGCTGACCGGTCATTTGTCAACCCAGCTAGCACGTTTTTAAACACAATTTGCACTGTCTAGACTGTGGAAAGTCCTTTTTAAAGTGAACATTTGTTGGTTAAATATGTTTCAAACCACATCTTATTTTGCTAGTTTTCCCATGGCCTTGTGGGTTGGTTAATCCAAACTGGCCTTCGGTAGCATTTCTAGCACCTCCTGGAGCATCTAGTAATGATCCAGTGTGACAGTTCCTATCTGTGGAGTAAAGAGAGTTTCTCCCAACCTAGAAGTGCAATGGGAGGGCTGAGAAAAAAGCTCTATGTAATTTTAAAGAGCACCACTTGTCCTTAAACATGTTTGGGTTTCTTGCAAATTGTTTTCCTCTAACGCACTTTAAGTCAAAGAACCAAAGAGATTGCTAAAAGCACCAGACCATGCATAACTTTTATTGATGAGCATTAAATTCAGTTAGCACAGTTTCATATTGATCCATCTTGCTTTTAGTAAGGCTTTTGACACAGTCCCAAATGACATTCTTATGAACAAATTAGGCAAATGTGGTCTAGATGAAATTACTATAAGGTGGGTGCAGAACTGTCTGACAGTACTCGGAGTAGTTATCAATGGGTCACTGCCAAACCAGGAGGGCCTAGCTCGTGGGGTGCTTCCGGGGTCTGTCCTGGGTCCAGCTGGAGAATCTCCACCATTGGAGGTTTTTAAGAATAGTTTTACCAGCACCTGTCAGGGATAGTCTGGATATACTTGATACTGCCTCAGCACAAGGCGTGGACTAGATGACCTTTTGAGGTCACTGCCAGCCCTACATTTTTATGATTCTGTAGAGAGGCACATGCTAATGCAACATTGCTTTATGCAAGGAAACATCCAGGTGAAAGTTAGAGACCTGATGTGAATTAATAATACTTTTGTTATATCCAAAGGATAAGAGTTTGGGGCCAAACTGTCCCCTCTGTTACATCCGTGCAACTCCATTGATGTCTATGGGAATACCTGGGTGTTAGTAAGAACATACTTTGGCTCCAGTGTTGAGCATTGGAGACAGAATGTGGCAGAACAACGTGCTCCCCGCTGTTTAAAATAAAAACAAAATTGCTCGTCGAGGTTACAGAAGGAATCTTTCTAATGTGAACTGATGCATTGTGCTTTTGCTGCACACAGCCTAAAACAGCTCTGTGTATGGTCTTCTGTGCCTCTGGATGAACCATTTGGGAAGGATGGAATGGGGTATGAGGGCTGCAACTACCATGGTGGAGTAAATTGTGGATGAGTTCATGTCCACCACAAGGTCCCCTCTCCAGTCTTTTCTATAGCATTTACTGAAATTGTACTAGTGCTGTGATGCAGCAATTCAATCCTGCCTTGTCCCATCTTAAATCCTTGCCATATCACTTTTCAGCATTACCCCTGTTGTGCTAAGCACAGAGGTATTTTAGCTTTGAGTTGAATTTGAATCCCCTCCAGCTAGGATTTCTTATATGGGTAACTTACGTACACTGTTAGTGCGTTCGGTGAAGTTATTACAAAACCTACAGTTCCTTTCTCATGAAGATTGATGAACGATCTTTTTCTCACCAAAACTTTCTTTAGAGTTTAATAGACTTATATAAATTAATTAAATAGAAGTACAGTGTTTTAAAAACTACACACAGTAGGATTAATTAATTAAGAAGGAAAGATCCATTTTGCTATGCATTTCTGTATTTTAGGGCATAACGAAAGAATTTTTAGTGAAGTTTGTGAGGATAACTTTTCCTACTGACCAGTGTAATAAAGATATTGTAACAGCTGCAAGGTATTGGTTACACTGCTGGAATTCATTCTGGTGTACACAGAATTTTTTTTATGCATGCCTTTTGGAAAAAAAACAATTTGATAGCAGGTGTGACCTTTAACCTTCCGAGACTTGAAGGACTTAATCATCCTCATTTGTTCAACACTGAATATACTTTGTGCAGAGAGGAAACAGAAGGGAAATGTGCATTTGAGGGGTTTTGTTTTCACAAAAATATTAAAGTTGGGGTTTTGTTGTTGTTGTTTTTCTTGTATAAAAGAAAATGAGATTTTTGCCTAGGAACAACATTTTGTACAAAGACTCCTCATTATAGACTTTTAATGGAAATGTTCAGTGAGCCCTAATTATGAAACAGATGCAAAATGAACACAGTTCCCTATCCAGCCTTGTCTGACTGAACAGGCAGCAGCTGCTGTTGCAGTTCTGCTGGGAAGGTGTCACAGCATACTTCAGCAATACATTGTTCCAACCAGACCACCTTCTGGGGGTATTTTGGGGACAGGGGTAGAGGTGTGGCCATGGTTAAGGGTTGAAGAGAGGGGGTAGCTGCCATGGAAACTACTGCAGCAGCTCTGCAGCCTGAGGTGAGTGGAGTGGTTGGGGAAAGGGGAGTGTTCTGGTCTCTGGAGCACCTCAGTGGAAAGCCAGTTTTGTGGAGAGGAGAGTATTTGTCTGTATAGAGCAGCCTCTTACTTAATCTTTCATTTTTATCGTTTAATTATCTACTGATTAGAGTGAAGGCTATTGGAATTGATGTGAGTCAGGCATGTGCTTGGCAAACTTCTCTACATAACCCTGCCAACACATCACAAATCTGCTTGCAACAGCCCATACCATTCCAGTACCAGACCGATCTCTCTGGGTAACATGCTGCCACATGTGCCAAATAATGTGGTGGTTCAGTTATTTGTAGTAATGTCCAGATTAGAGAATGAAATTCATTTTCACAGGTGACAGAACGTGCATTGGAATGCAAATCTTTTATTTCTAAAGGCTAGAAATTGGTTGGTCATTGGGTCAACGTATTAAAGATAAGAGTGTAGATATCCACCTCTCTCTTGCACTTCAACCTGAGTGTACAGTCAGATTTCAAAAATCTTTCCTTCGTTTTCTTCCCTTAGCCCTCTACTCAAAAGAGTTGATCATGCCACCAGAGCTTTGACCTTTTTTATTACATGAATGAAGGTAGAGGTTCATAATTTGTATAGTTACATGGAATGATACCTTAAATTGAGAGTGGCTGTCATTCTGAAAAATTCTTGAGCATTTAATTATAGCTTTCTAGCTAATTTGTCCTTTGTTCATTCTTGTTTATAAGCCTTTTGGCTTTGAGGTAATCCAAAAGCTTGTTGGTTTATGCGAACATTTCTTTTCATACATGGTCTTATTGCTACTCAAATCTGATTCAAATAATTTTGGGTAGAAACCTTTCCATGTATTGGTGATACCTTGAGAGTGGTCTGCAGAACTTTGTCCTTACCACATTCAGAGCACTCAGCCACACTGACTTCTAAAAACCAGCTATCTGCCAATTGGGCTGAAAGAGGAAGGATGGTCTTGTACTGGGAATGAGTGGATCTGGGATCTGTTCCTAACTCTGCAACAGAATTCCTTTGTGATCTTGGGCAAGTCACTTAGGCATAACATTTTGAGAGAGTCCACTAGTTTTGGATGCTACAAATTTTGGCTTTCTAATTTGATGTTTTTTCAGAGGTAACTGCATTGACCTCATCTGAAGTTGAGACTTTTCAGCATCTCTGTTTTAAGTTTCTCACACTGGACATCCAAAGTTAGTGGCCATGTGGTAATTTTGACCTTAATGTCTCTGTTTGAGTTTCTGATCTGTAAATAGAGAATTATAACCCTTCCCTATGGATGTTGTGAGGATAAGTGCAGGTTTACTGTTTGTGTGATGCTTACTTGCTACGATGATGAACATGACAGAGAAACCCATACATAAAATTGATGTTCTAAGTAGGTCTCTAATGTAGGTGGAAAAATGATACCCTATCTTAACTTCTTCCATGGAGATTTTTTTTCTTTTAACATTTATATAGAGATTTATAAGCGTGTCGTGCTTTTCAGAGACAATAAAGGCCCAATGATTGCCTGACAGAGTTTACCATCTAGGCTGGGAGTTTTGAATCTAGATCAAGGTTGTTACATCAAGGCTTAAAAATTTTTTGCAGGCACCTCTTTGCCAGAGAACTTAATCTACTTTCCAGAGTCCATTGTGAAAGATGGGAAGGCCCCACTATCCAGAGGTAGAACCATAGTGAGAAGTCCAGTCCCTCTACTCCTAGAAATGGGGAAGGGTGATGAGATTCCTACTAGATCCCGCTTAGGGATTCCTAGATCCCACTTAAGAGATTCCATCTTTCATATTACCCTCCAGCTAAAAGGAAGGTTTCAAATGTGCCAGTTACCAGCCCCCTTTGGCAGTTGGAGGGAAGGAGCATTCTCTCTCTTCTCCTTCCCATCCCAAAGCCTCCTATCTTCTGCATAGGTAAGGGGCTCCACAATGCCTCCTCAGCTTCCTGGCTGTTGTAGCTGGGCACTGGGCATTCTGCCATTCTACCACTTCCCTCCAGCTTCCTGGCTGCTAACTCAGAGCAATGTTTGCTAATCTATATTCCCCCCCATTTCTATCCCAGTTAATAGCTCTGATGTCTGTTTCCACTGCTACTCATAGCTTTCTCAAGCAGTAGTACAATTGATGGGATGTCAGTTTGATGGTTGCCCACAGTTTTCAGAATTGCAGCAGTAAAAACTAACTACTATCAAGTCTGTTTTCACTCTGTTAAATCATAGGAGAACACTGAGGAGCAGGACCAACAGCAGCAGAGAGGGGTATTACAGTCTTCTCTCTCTCTCTCTCTCCAACCCAGCAAGACAGCACTGCGTTGTTAACCTTCCAAATGTGAAATGCATTTAATCTTCACAACAGCAAGGGATAGAAACTCTTTGTTTAATTAAGTCAAAGGAAAACTAAAATTCTGCAGAAGTTGGCATAGGTTCTTCTATGCGTCAGGAAAAGCTGCTTACTCTCCAGTGGCAGATGGATTTTTCAAGTCCTCCATTACCTCAAGTTTCCCAGTTTGTTCATCACTAAATGCAATGAGACTTTCCATTTTCCCTATAAATTCTGGGAATTACGAGCACCTGCTCCATCAATAGTGATGAGTTCCATGATTATTTACAAATATGTGTTCAACTTCTTGAAGTCGTCAGTTTGGGTTTAATCAAAATATCAGTTTCTGTAGCCCAACAGTAGGAAAATAAATGCTCTATTTAATATTCTAAAAGCTGAGGACAAACTACAGTGAAACATATCTGTCTACAAGGTTTAGTTTTGTTTTTGTTTTTTTAAGGACTTTTCATCCTGTTTTGGTTATAAAATGAAAATGTTTGTTTTCTTGTGATTCCTTTGTATTTCTAAAGTACAGTTACATTTAAAATGCTATGTCATTTTAATTTATCTTTATCTTTATATTTTTCTATTTATCAGGAATTAAGTAGTTAAGAGTTGTAGTTATTCTCTGTATCATTTGACACCGACCACATGCACTTAGCCATGATGCTTAAAAGATGGATTAGAAACTAGGTTTAGTTTGTCTAGCTTTATCTGTTCTTTCATCTTCACAGCTGATGTAAGGAGTGTGTCATTGATGATGCCCAGTAATAGGTATGCTAACGTGTAGCTTATTTTATGCTTTGAATTAGAGTATTGCTTGAAAAACATATTTTTGATTATTCCTTTCTTATCACAGCTATGCTGGTCAGCATATCTGTGAAGTGGTATGTTAAGTTATTCTACATAAGATTGTGCTTTCTGCTTTGTCTAAATGAGTCCTAACTTTTTAGGGGCAGTCCTAACTTTTTATACACGGGTGGTTTTTGTTTCTTTGTTTTTGTCACCATAACTATATTGGTTTAGTAACATATGTAGTTAAAGCAGTACAACACCCTAGTGTGGACACAGCTATACCTGTACAAAGATGCTTATAATGGTACAGTTAATTCCCCAGAGCCAGGATTTCACTCAGTATCTTTTGCAGGGACAATGTATCTTATTTTTAGACAAACTGATTTTTTTTTAGTTGCTCCTGGAACAATCTCAGAAGCCCTCATAAATTTTGAGCCATTAATGCAGTGGTGTGGGAATTAGCAAATCTGTACTCTTTTAGAGAACTGAGAATTTAGTACTATAAAGTGACTTTTTTTGGTGAAAAATGGTCTCTTAGTTAGTGTCTTCTATCTACGGAATATAGAAACAGTATTAAAGATGACTATTGAAAGTAAACCAAGTTCATGCTTTACCTGAAACTGTGGTTTTAGTTGCATCTTCGGAACATCTGTTTGTCATATCCATAGATACTGAATCTTTAAGTGGATTTATGGTTTTCCCCCAGAGACTGCTTTTTGGTCATCTTAATTACAATTTTTTAAAATATGAAGTGTATACTGAAGATTATTACTCCATGAACTAAGATCCATTTGAAGAAGAGAAAGTATTCGCAACCAATACATTTGTGCCTGTTCTCTCTTGCTATTCAGAATAACTTTGGTAGAGCTAGATTTCTAGTAAAGAAGCAACAACAACATTTGCAGTTGAAACAGGTTTTATTTGGGTACCTTTGGGGGTTCCAGTTTTCTGGATAATGCCAGGATAGAATATGCCAATTTAAAATATTTTCTTCCCCGGAACTGCACAGGAAAAAAATATTAGTGCATAAGTATTAGTGCATTTTGTTTATGTTCGATAATTCTTTTTTTTTCTTTTCAGACCAGCCAGACCATTCAAATTACCAAAAAGGTAAGGTACCGTATAAGCACTTACAAATCTTGTGCATGTTCTCTCATGTGTTAAGAAAACCATGTCTCATACAAAGGTGTTAGTGTATTGTAAAATTAGCTGTTGTGCATATGACTAGGTTTCCTTCTAAAAGCAGATGGAAAGAATAATACTAATTTTGGACAAATATCCCGTGTTGTCTTCTGATTCTTTTTTAATTTTATTTTCTTTACAAAGTGTGTGTGTGTGTGTGTGTGTGTGTGTGTGTGTGTGTGTGTGTGTGCGCGTGTGCACAGCTGACCACAGTCCTGCTCCTGAGTGTACCACCAGAAACTCTCTGGTCCAACACCAATAATTATAAAACAGCTTGATTTTAAAAGCTCAGGAGAGGGCATTGCAATAATCTTTCCTACTCTTAAACAAAAATACAGCATGGTTAATGGTAGAAAGAAGAATGGCCTACCCAAAATGTTCATGCACCTGAAATATTAGATACCATTTCAAATGAACACATGTTAAAGGAATAATCCAGGTGCAGGAATTGCCCTCAGTAAATAATAGATCTGTTCAGTGAATATACTGCATATAAATCCAATCAAATACATTTCCACTGTACATGAAACAATGAAAACCTCTTAAATATACACCAACTAGACATTTTGAAAAGTTGTATATATCTTTTTGTGTACAACCAGATTGTTATGAACCCGGTTTTTCTTCTTATACACAGAGATACAGATTCACAATGGAGAACTCCTAAGCATTGTTTTATTGCTTAGTATGCAAACATGATTTCCCAGCTCATTAGAAGTGCAGCGAGGCAAGTAAAGAATCACAAATATATGGATTGGGTAGATTAGAAAAGAGGAGCACCATACCACAAAGCAGTGTAGGAAATGTTAACGTACTACAGACTAGACTGAATGCAGCAGATGTTTTGGCATAAAATAAATTTCAGGCAGCAATGAATTTTGTGGCTAGTGGGAACTTCCACTTGATTCGGACTACTGAATGGCCGAAGAAATGACTTGCTTACCAGTCTGGCCCAGTCCTCTGACTCTTCTCAGCCAGTTGCACCAATGTATTGGTGGGTTTAGTCAGCTAGTATAAGGCAGGAAACTGAGGCCTTGATTCAGGAAAGCTCTTAAACACATATTTAACTTAAAGCGTGCCATTTTAAAATTTGAGTTCTTTCTTGAATAGGGGTGGATTTAAGCAGATGCTTAATTGCTTTTCTGAATTGGGGGCAGAGGTCTGAGGCCAGTCACTTTCATCTTCAGGTCAATGCACCCACATTTTTTTAAATTCAGGTCAAATCCACGGCTTGCCTTTTAGGGGAAGAACTACAATTTAATTTTAAAGCTCCCACCTCCCACACAATGGCTACGAAATAAGAAGAAGTGGAGAGACCAGCTTTTCCTTTTGAATAACAACTCAGGATCTCAGTTGTTTGTGGACAAATCACCGAAGAGATTTCTTGCTTTACACCAGTGTCATTAGTGGTGCCAAATGAAGCTCAGACAGACAAAATCTGAAAATATGAAGTTGAGAAAAGAGAATTAATTACTGTATCTCAAAAATGTGCGCTGTCTGGAAAGGGAAAGATATTTCCAGATTTGTCAGAGGCAACTTAAAATTATTGTGAATCTATTTGATACACATACTCATGCCTTTTTTTTTTTTTTTGCATTTTCAGTGAACTGTGAAATTGTTTATATGCTCAAGGTACCAAAAAGCACATAGGCTAATTAACAAAGTGCATCAGAGTGTTGAAAACCAACAAGGATTGCAAATTATGTAGAAACAAATGTTGTTGTCACATAGTTCAAATGGATGCTTTTGCTATTCTGGCTGCAGTGATCGTTGCTGATACAAATATCCAGTGTATGACTGTGATGGGACCGACACTGGAGCAATGCTGGGCTAGGGAGGCCCCGCCCCTTAACAAGTTGAACTTGCATAGCATGTTCTCAGTCCAGGAGCAGTTTTTAAAGGACATTACTGCTAGGAGAAGGGAGAAACGAGTGCATGTGACACCAGGAAGCCAGGCTGATGCTGAGAGCTGTGTCAAGAGTAGCAACAGCTCTGTGAAGGCTACTCTAGCAGCAGGGACTTGGATTCATCCCTTTCTTTGGGAGTTGAAAGCTCTACGAGAGATTAACTAACGGAACAGGACACTAAGAGACTGAGGAAAGTCTGCCTAGCCTATGATTATGCCCCAAACTAAGGAACTCCAGATGTTAGGAAGTGACCTCAGAGAACACCTAATTTGGGGTAGTTCAGTAACTGGGCTGGATACTTGGATAACCTCTAGGGCCCTGGTTCGGGACCCGGTGAAGTAGGTGGGTCCGGGTCCCCTACTTAGCACCCTTTCTCCTGCTCCTCTGTATTGACTGGACTCTGGGGGACCAATCAGAGTACAAGGGGGTGATTGAGACCACAACTGAGGCCCCCTCTGGGATGACTAGGCCAGCAGAAACCATAAGGCCAAGAGCTATCCACTAGGCTTGCTGGTCATCAGATCTTCCCACTACAGTGACACGAAAAAATAGGACAATTTACAAGAGTAAAGACCTGGTAATGTTTCCTATATAAGGTTTATTAAAGTCTTTAAACAGGTCATGTAGGCCACAACTTTCTTTAGTGTTCTTGAGTGAAGAGTTCTGCTCAACTGAGATGAGCGCAAGCTGCTCAGCAGAGGATGGAATCACACACACAACAGGGTAAAGGAATCATTCTTGCAGTAGCAACATACTGGTGAAAAATAACTTTCAAGTCTTCAGAGCTCTCGACAAACATTTAACTAGTCAATGTAGAATCTGGTGTATATAGAAATATTGAATCCTGTAAATAGAAAAATGTTAAGTCATCTACTCCCTCTCCCTTAAACTTTTATTTAATAATAAATTGCACTTCAAACAGATTTAGAAACTTTCACTAATTAAGGTTGAGAATCCCTGTGTGAGATTGGTAAATATTATTCCACATTTATCTATGGAGAAACTGAAGCAAAGCCACACTAGCACTTGAATCTTCCCAAGTCTGTGCTGAACCCTGCAGAACATACCCCTTTCTCATTGCTGAAGTGAAGATTTTTCAGGTTGAGGCACACTGCAGAGGACTCCCAGGGCAGTCAGTAACAGCATTGTTGGTTTTATTATAGAGAAATGGTAAACTGCTGCCAGAGTGACTGTCCTGTTGCCTTGGGATAAAAAGGGGAATTCGATGTTGTTTTAGCAATAGAACAGAAAATCTCTGGACAGAGGGTAACTGGGTCCAGGTAAGAACATACAGATGTTGTGCTGATCTGATTTTTCAAAACAACAACAGTCTCTCGGGGTAGTGAAAGTAGGTGTAGAGAGAGCTGTAATATAAACTAACCTTTATTTTAGTCTGCATGGAGATTGAGGAGGAAGTAGACTATAAATTGTCCTGATTTAATATTTACATGTGTACAACTACTATCAATATGCTATGATTCATACTGTGACGAACTGGGACTGTTCTTACTGTGGTGTGTGAATGCTGACAGGGGAGTGTGGCTAGGATAGTCTGCATTGGGGGATGGGAGTCTGCCCGAAGGCGAATACCTGAGCGTGTAACATGAGAACCCAGGAAGGGGTTGGAGGCCAGGTGACACCTTGGCCCGGGAAACTGAACAAAGGCTGTGGGAGGGGTCGCTGAAGGCAGAGTGTTGGAAGCGGGCTGGAGAGATGGCTGGGAGGCAGAGATGGCTCTGACCCCCCAAAGGGGGGGGGCTGGGATGCCCTGGGACCCCAAGCTGGACCTAACTGAGGGGGGCCCTGTTGTCTGTGCCTGCAAGACCTGTCTTGGACTGTATTCCTGTCATCCAAATAAACCTTCTGCTTTACTGGCTGGCTGAGTCTCATGGTGAATCGCAGGAAGCCGGGGGTGCAGGGCCCTGAGTTCCCCAATACTCCGTGACACATACTCAAATGTTTTTTCAAAATGCATCACAAACCTCACCGGACTTTGTCCCCTCTGTTCTGAAGATTAGACAGCATAACCTTTCTGTAAAGCTGTCCTTGGAACTCCAGGACCTTGATTTCAATGACTGATGTAAGACTAATTATAGTGAACTTCGTACTTCTGGGTTTCATTTTTTTGCTTTTTTTTTATTGCACACTTTTTGTCAATGTAACAAGATCCTCTTATTGAGATAAATATTTAATTATGTATGTGAAAGCTTCTTTGCTCTAAGAATTTATTAGCAAGATATGATATATACTGAAATCTGAGTATGTGTGTGGGTATTGCAGTTTATTTTCATCCTTGAACTTGCAGCAAATTCTGTGGACTATCATAATAGGCTCGGAATAACTTTTTTTAAATTGTAGATTTAAGTTAGAAAGCAAATGGTTCTTCTGGCTTATGCAAATCACTTATTTTCTTGTGTAGTACAGATCAGGGAAAACCATTCTGACCAAACCAGAACTATAAAGTTGAGGAAGTAGTATAAAAATCAATAATGCATACTTGGTCTTATGATGCAATTTGACTTAAAATGATGTTAATTGTGCTTTATCCATAGTTGCCAGAATAGATTGAGTAAAAGTAGCGATTATCATTACCTGACCTGTGAACCAAAGAAATCTATTTTTGAATAAGTCAGAAATAATAATCTTAGAGGCAGCAGCAGCACACACAAAAATGCTAAACTGAAATCTATATTTTTATAACAATCTTAAAGAAATACCAATGGACTGGTGAGAGAGACTTTTTTTTTTAACAAGAACCCAAATGAAGTTTCAAGAGGAGAGGGAATTGCTGGAGATGAACATCATCTTTTTTTGGTCTGTTTCTCACTTCAATTTAAAAAAAAAATGAAAATGAGATTAAACTGGATCTCACATAGATACCCGGCAAAGGTCTGAAGCCTCCATTTAGGTGTAATAAAAAAATAGACCCATGCTTTAGATGGGTCTTATTCAGTAAGGAGAGAGGTGTGAAATAATTCTGTTCTTCTTTTGTTTTCAAATTCCTCTTTCCTTGCTAAAATATATTTTTTTTCTTTCCTTATAGTTATGCAGCCCTGATAGCTGACTGGCCAGTGGTGGTTCTAGGCATGTGTACTGTGTTAATAGTGGTGTGTGCGTTGGTTGGCATATTAGTTCCAGATCTTCCAGACTTCTCTGATCCTTTGCTAGTAAGTTAGCATCTGTTTCCTGTACTGTCAGATAATTTTCTCTGCTGTACTGTTTCCCCCAACAATAATGGTAAACAGGTAAAAATGTAAGTAGAGTTTAGAGAACTTGTTACATTGCTTTCCAATACAGATGTGCCCAAACCAAAACCCCAAATCTGAGCACATCTGAGCTTTTAGGACATTTGGGTATGAACTTTGCAGTCCAGACCCAGCTATATTTTCACAAGGGCTGAGGAGCTGCTGAATTTTTCAGATTTTGTTGGTAGAAATGACAGTTTTCTGTCAACATAAATCTATTTGGGTTGTTCTGAATATATTTTAAGAGAGAAGTTCTTGTATTAGCAAGGCTAACAGATGTAGTGAGACTTATCTAATAAATCCTATGGAAGAGAATAGTAGATCGTAGAGTTCGTGGTATTTCTTCTAATGCAAATGTCCTAGTAGATCAAGAAACCAAAAGAGTTAAGAGGGATACAAAGAGGTGGTTGCACATCAGTCTGTTTTGCACTAGATTTGAATTCCAGTACCCAGCAGACAGCTATCCAAAGCTTATACATGTTCCACAAACAAATTTCTATGCATTTAATATTGTTGTGAATTTACTCCATGCATTAGAACATAGTCACAGTAGACAGGTTCTCTGTCCTGGAGATCATAAATTCTAAATTAGGTTTCGGAGTGGGGTGCCAGGATCTATTAAAGGAAGAGGAAACCTAAGAACTTTTGAGTAATGGAGTCCTATCCGTAGTGAAGGTCTGAAAGGAATCTTTATCTGATTCTGATAAAGACTGTGGTCAGTTCTTATTTGTTCTGAACCAGCTCAACCATGTATTTAGAACTGTCATGGAAAGAGTTTTACTTGACTACCCTAAAGTACTACAAAGTTACTGTTAAATTGATACTATAATACCATTCCACTGTACAGAAAAAATGAAATTCAGTAAACTAGTATTTCTAGAAACAGCCAACAATAACTTGTCCTAATTGAAACATAACTGAATGTTGGTGCCCAGAGTCCTAGGCTGTCACCCTTAACCCCTGGACGGTTCTTCCTCTCTAAGAAGTCTCTGATTATCCTCTCTAGTTATACCTTTTCCCCCTTGTAACGGTGTGGGACTCACCCCTGCGGCGCTTCTTTCTGGTCATCCAGGGACTTAGCTCATTTCTAGCCAGAGCACCCTCTGATGGTCACCATCCTGCTCGACATTAGCCCCCGTGTCCCTCCCGGACCCTGGTGTCCTCCCCTGTCAGGGTCCTGCCCCCAACAGTAACCCACTATCTAGGGATTCCCACCCAGGGGAATCCCCACCCCCTATCCTCCACCTTGCCTCAGTGGCTACTGCCAGTCACCATCTAGCCCTGTTTCACTAGGGCCGACTGCAGTCTGTAATGGCCACTCATCATTGGCAGGGGACTTTGGACCTGCTGCCTTTCCCTACAACTCAGTACCAATCTGGGACTTGGACAAGGCCCTGCAGCCTGGGGAGTTGCCAGCCTGGAGCTTCCCAGCTCCTCTGGCCTTTCCCTAGCCCTGCTTCACTCCAGTACCCATAGCTTCCCAAACAGCTAGGTCCCTCTCCCTTCAGAGCTAGAGGAAGATTGACTGAGTGTTTGGCTCACAGCCCTTTTATAAGGGCCAGCTGTGGCCTGATGGGGGCGTGGTCCAGCTGTAGCTGCCTCCCCAATCAGCCCAGGCTTGCTGCTTTCCCCAGCCACAGCCCTCTGCAGGGTTGTTCCAACCCCTTCAGGGCTAGAGCGGGCAACCGCCCCGCTACACTCCCCTTTGAATCACCACCCTAAATAATCCTTCTCCATCCTATGTGTTGACATAGTTCAAATATCTGTTGATTGCTATCATTTCCCTTCCCCTCTCTCTGCCCCTCTCTAACCAAGTTCTGGGTCTTGGAGACATTGAATTTTCCTTGTCCTGTAGGAAGGGAATGCGTAGTCTTGTTTTATATGGTAAGTTGGTGTTATTCAATAGAATTCTCTTTGCAATACAGGAAATCTCTTGTATTGTCTGTCTCTCTTAATTTTACTCCATACATCAGTCCATCAAACACCTTGATCATTTTTATATATTCTGGATTTTGAAGACAGGAAAATGGACAAATAGGGCACCAAAATTCTTTATCTAGCCATTGATACTGTTACCTGTCAACCATGAGTTTCAGAGTACAAGCCATCAGACCTCAGTGAAGATGGGCTGTAGAAACAGAGTTACACTTCCTGCATCCGAAGAAGTGAGGTTTTAACTTACGAAAGCTTATGCCCAAATAAATCTGTTAGTCTTTAAGGTGCCACCAGACTCCTTGTTGTTTTTTTAGAGTTACAATTGTGAAGCATAGAGCGACTTGACTAGCAGTATGTTCTTTCTGCAAAACTGAATTCTGGCAATGCTATACAATTTCATGGTTTGGGAATAAAGGCAGTTTTAGCACACATACGTAATTATATTCTGAAATACTAAGAAAATTTATTGATAGGTGAAAAATTGAAAATTGTCAATATTGCCAGTTTATAGTGTTACCCATAAAAGCTAATATTGCATATTTGACATTGTTTGCTTTCACAAATTAACCACTTAATTTTTTTTATTACTATAGATAAGAGTTTGTCTCAGAAAATAGAACTGGAAGCACAAGAAGCCGAGCTTCAGCATTTAAAAAACAACAATAAATTGCTCCAGGATTCAGTCCAGGAGCTACAACTTGAAAATGGAACCCTTAAGAAGATGAACAAGGCTTTAGAAGAAGAAAAAGTAGACTTACTAGAAACAAACATAAGTTTTTCAGATAGTTTAATAAGGCATTTCATACTTAAGCTTTTAAGAGCCAAAATAGTTATTTGTGTCCTTTTTAATATCTAGTCTCTATTCTAATATAACATTTGCTATAACTTCTCCATTAGTAGCATGGAAATCTCATTAAATCTGTTACCTTATAAACTTCTGGCTATCAAAGATACAGGAGGTCTTTAGCGGGACACCTGAAAACATGATAAAATATGCACGTTTTGTCTGTTCTGTGGCCCAGCTTTTCTCCTCATTTGGAACAAAGAGGTGATTCCTCTCACCTGTAGAACTGGGAGGTGGACCAGTGTTGTTGCTGAAGGCTCCAGGACTAAGCTCCATCCTTCACCTCAGGCCACCAGAAATTGTGTCCACCAGCAGAACGAGTTGGCGGTTCAGTTTCTCCCAACAACTTTGTTTTATCATGAATTTTTGTTCATTTTTCTGCTACATTGATTTCATTTCAACTTCTTGCTCCTCTTTCTCTCTCCTCAAATAAGTTCTCTGGATCCGCAAACACAGCACTTCTCAGTAACTCCCTTTGACCACTAGTGCAGTGGTAGAAAAGCACAGCAAAATCAAGCTAAGTCCAAGTAGTTCAGTGGGCAGCTTTTTAGGGGTCTTAGAGGGTAACCTACGTCTTGCTGCTACAAGCCACCAACCCTTGCTGTGTGAGGGGATGGAGCTTTGTTGGACCAGTGCACTAGTGCCCTGCATGCGCACATAAACACACCCACATAGTCTGCTCAGGAATAACACTTGGAAACTCCATATGCTCTGGGTCCCAAAAAGACAAATAGAATTGTCCCCTTTGTAAGGAAGTAATATGTGTAATTAATGAGCAGGAAGTATAAACATCAGGCTTTAAATCTTTTCTCTTGCCTTCCCATCCTTAGGATGTGTTTGCTGGGGTTTTCTCCTATATGCGGGTCTCCTGGAGTGCTCTGTATCAGACTCACTGCCCCTCCCACCCTGGAGTATATCTGAGTGTGCAGAGACACGTGTTACTTCTGTGAAGCCCTGTCTCAGGTGGCAGGGTAATGTAAATTGTTCATCTCTGCTTTTCAACCTGGGATCCTCTTTCAACCAGGGAAGGGGGCCCAAATTTGAGGTCACAATGGAGTGGGAATTGTCCCTGTCCGTTTATCAGGTCAAGGACCCAGGCTTTACCAGGGAAAGGAGTTTGGAGTCTCCTCCCCCTCTCCATAGGCTTGCTCAGCGTTGAAGGATTAAAGAGCACTTTAGACAGTGTGTGTCCAGAACAGAGGCACATAAGAATTCCATTCCTTATGTAGCTGCACCATCAGGGGATTACAGAGGCATCAAGGAGAAATCCCTTCCCATGTTCAAAATGGCTCCTGCTTTACTGAGTAAAAACCCCCAAGTGGTACTAATTCTCTTCGGAAGGGTGTAGACAGACACCCTTTCGGGCACCTGGGGCCATCTAGCAAGCTATTCCAACAATCAGCATTTGTCTCAGTACCCCTACTTAGTTGAGAAATGCCCAGAGCAGGGTGATTAGCGTGCTACCTCACTTCTGTAAACAATCGGGGGAAGTACCCCATGTACACAACCACACAAAAAAGAAATCCCAAACCCACATGACTCTCTCATCACCGGAAGCCAGTGTCTTGAAAAAAACCTCAATAATAATAAACTATCTAGTTTCTCATGCTTTCCTCCTTTGAGATCATCATTTCTGGTTAAAACTAGATGTTAAACTAAAATGTAAGGAAAATTTGAAAGTTTGGGGAACCTAAGTGCAGCAGTAGTCCTACCAGAGAGAGACATCGCCATGCCTCCACTTATGGTGCAAAGGAAACAATACCTTACTTGCCAGGGTCTGTACTTCAAAATTAGACCGTGTTTAAACATGTCTTTTCACTCTGCCCTTAAGGTTAACCATAACTGACTGACTGTGATATTAAACATAACAGTGCAGTGTCTACACTGCATGTTGTAACATCATGTTAATGAACACATTAATTAATACCTTGTGAAACTTCCCACTGTAGACGTGCCCCTATTGTCTTTAAACTGCTTCTACTACCTCATTATGTCACATGCAACTTGTGAGAGCATATCAGTTCTGATGTATGCAGAATTTCCATCTAAATTATTAATTAAGTGATTCTTCTTATGACAGCACTATTTTTGCTAATAATTTAGATAGGCGTTTTTAGTTTTTAAACCTGTCCATCTAGGTGAATTTCTTCTTATCAATTCCCTCTGCATTTTCTAGCCTGCAGTCTTTTTCTACTTCCATTTGTGGTGAATGACGGACTGTAGTTCTGTGCTCTCGCTTCAGAAATAAACACATGAAAAAGCAATCATGTAGCACAGTGTGGAGCCCGTATTGTGGCAAGCAGGCACTGAGTTACAGTGCTCACTCCATGCCCAGCTAATGGAGCACTGTGCTTGATATTTACGTTATCCTGAAGTGTGTTTTATAAGGCTGCCAGTTATCCACCATCCCTTTATTTTGGCATTCCAATGCACATAGGGTGGACAAACCTGCCTGGACCACATGCGTTTCAGCTGGGTTTTGTCATTTGGTTGTTTTGAATATTCTATTTAGATTATTATTTCTCTATCAAGGAAATCTACACACATGTAGCTTTCCAATAAACATGACTTTAATGTTTCTCTGTTGGAATTAGAAGCTGCTATAATTCAATTGTATATTACTAAGTGAATCTACTATACAAATGCATATTATAACTTTTGTCTGGTTTTTTAGTTGCACTGAACTTTTAATGACAGGTGAGATGCCATTAGTGAGAGTATAATGCTTATACAGAAGAATGAAGTTTCCTATTAGCAACTACAAACAATTTTTTATTTTATAGTTGGACAATCTGAAGTCTACAATTCAACGGAAGAAGCAAAATGGATTTGCTCGCAGTAAAATGAAGACGTGGATGAAATCCTGTAAGCAGCTAGAGAAGGGAAAAAAAATGTTGGAGAAACAAATTGCTGAACATGGTGCTCCATTAAAGGAGCAAAAGCCAAGTATGGGATAGTTTAAGAAGGAAATGCTCTACTAGAATGTTATTATAAGGCTGCAAATCATTCATGGAAGTCACGGTTTCTGTGACCTCTGTGAATTTTGCAGTGCTGGTGCAGCTGATCC
>NW_027053932.1:0-19000 GCF_011386835.1 Chrysemys picta bellii
AATATGTTGGTTAAAATTTGGGGGGGGAATTAAGCCAATTGAGAATGGGATTATGTATGAGAGTACAGATAAAAGGGGCCCAAGGGTGGAGAAATGTTGTACCAGAAACCGATGAACGTGGCTGAAGGACTAGACCAGGAGATCAAGGGATGTGACAACCATCATGGAAGAAGGAAGGACTTGTTAATGGAATGTGGTAACTTGGGCCCATTTCCCTATTCTGTCTTGTCTGTTTTTACTTGTCAGGCAGAACATTATGTCCAGACACTATAGGTGACACTAATTCTGTCTGAAATTGTATTCAATAAAGGCAAAACTGATTAAGCCTAAATTGGGTGGCCGCGTGACTCAGTTTCCCACTCTAAACTCCCAACAACCACTTACACAATTTGATAAAACAGGGTAAATCCCACATAAGTGTCCTCATCTCAGCTTCGTAAATTAATTAGGCAAAGGTGGGACCCTCATATAATAATAACACTGCTCTACTGCCAAAATGCTTCTGAAAAAAGTGTAGTCAAACTTTACTAATTCTGGGTCACTGAGAATGAAAATGATGCTTAAAATTGTTGATTGGCTTTAGTTTTCAAGATATGCTATTGGGTCAGTATATATGACCCTTGACTTGGGAATGGCGGAGGATAAGTGAGTTATAAAGGGAAGGGATCTTAATTTAAACCAGAAATGACTAAAATACATCTTTGACTGGATCTGGTTAAGTGTCTCTCTTCCATTACAAATCAATAGGAGTTAAGAGTCAGATTTTTAAAGGAATTTCCGTGCCTAACTCCCATTGTAATCAGTGGGAGTGAGGCTCCTAAATGCCTTTACAAATCTAGTTCCGGGATCCTAACCGGTTTAGGCAGTTTTGTAATCCCACTCAGCATTTATCATGAATAGCTTTGAAAATCTGGCCCTTAGACTCCCCGCTCCCACTGACTTTCAATCCCTTAAACACCTTGGGAAATCCCAGCCTTGGGATACCTACTCCATTCTTTGAGCTTTATTAGGAATGCTATCTTGGATGGTGAACACTGGAAATACAGAGACTCAGCTGCCATGAAGATGGGCTTAGCTACATAGATAAATCTACATATGGGGATCTGATCCCAAGCCATTGTGTTATCATGCTGCCGAATGCAGCTACCTCAGCAGCTCTATAAACCAACCAATATCGTACAGAGTGAAACCCAACCCCAACTTTGCCTAGTAAATGATAGTACCATTCTGCACCTACGTCTCACAGCTCTGACTTTGCAAAGGAAATGCACAGGTCTGATGGCCCAGAACCTTCGTATAGCCCTTTGACATCTGAAACTTGTACCATGTGTGCTGTAATGGGCAGGGCCGGCTCTGGGGCGGCCAGAACGGCAAAGCAAACACAAACAAAAACAAAAACCTGCGGCGTGGACGGAGCGCGGGTGCAGGGGAACCAGCTAGCGGGGGGGAGTGGGAGGGAGCGGGTGGGAGAGAGAGAGAAGGGGGGGGGGCAGGGCTATAGCAGGGCGCTGCCATGCAGCCCGTCCTGCTGCTCTGCGCCGTGCTGTGCAGCCGGGAGGGCTCCGCTCCGGTCGGCGGGGAGGGAAGGATGAGGACTGCCCTGCCGTGCTTCCTACCGGGAGGCCGGAGCAGAACAAAAAAAGAAAAAGCGTCTGTGCCGCCCTAGGATTGGGCCAAATGCCGCCTCGTTCAATCTGCCGCCCCAAGCACCAGCTTGCTCGGCTGGTGCCTGGAGCCAGCCCTGGTAATGGGCCACTGGGAACAGGGATGGTGTAGTTCTAATGGCCAGGGCATGGGGCTGACACTCAGGCATCTTGTTCACTGTGACCTATATATAAACCCCTTAGGACAAGAACTGTGTCTGTACAGTGCTTGTCACACTGTGGCCTCTAGGTGGTGCTATTGTACATTGCTCTACAGCCAAAATGCTTCTGAAATAAATGTAGTCAAGCTGTAATAATTCTGGGTCACTGAGAACGAAAATGATGCTTAAAATTGTTGATTGGCTCTAGTTTTCAAGATATGCTATTGGGTCAGTATATACGACCCTTGACTTGGGAATGGCGGAGGATAAGTGAGTTATAAAGGGAAGGGATCTCAATTTAAACCAGAAATGACTAAAATACATCTTTGACTGGATCTATGAATAAATCTATGACTGGGTTTGGACAGTACTTGCTTTTTAGGCAAAACAATGAATGATGCAATCTGAAGCTGGTATTGCGTCATACATGATATGAATTGCATCATGTTATTCCTAGAAGTCATGGATGATGCAATCATAACGAAGCTTACATCACTCTGCTGAACAAATTGCCCTATATCAGCTCTAGAAATCATACAGTGTCGTGCTCTCTTATTTGTCAGTGTTTGATTTTGCAAAGGGACACATTTCTGTTTAGCCAAAGTGAGCAGAGATGCCTCGTACTTGTGTGAACAGTGCAGATAACTTCTGCTATGTTTGTGGTGAAGTGATTTTGCATCACAAAAGCGCAGTATAACCACTATGGTTAAGAAAGCCTAACCCCTTTATTTTGGCTGCAAAATTGGAGATCAGGACAAGAGGTGTCCCCACACAAATGCTACAACACTTGTGCAACAAATCTTCTCCAGTGGTTGAACAGGAAAAGGAAATCTATGCCTTTTGCAGTGCCAATGATTTGGAGAGAGCCAACAGATCATACCAGCAATTGTTACTTCTGCATGGTGCCTCCAGTTGGGAAAGGTGTGTCAAAGAAGAAAAAGTGGACTGTGCATTATCCAAACATTCCATCAGCTATACGCCCAGTACCCCACGGAGAAGGACTGCCGGTTCCTGATGCACCAGAATCATTCTCACTTGAGTCAGACGAGGATAAGGAAGAGGATGAAACTTTCTGGTCCTTAACCATCAATGTCACAAGACCCACATTTTCTCCCATCCTCCTCCTCTGAACCACACCTCATAACACAAGGTAAACTGAATGACCTTGTCAGGGATTTGGAACTACCCAAGAGTAAGACAGAGCTGTTGGGCTCCAGACTACAGCAGTGGAATCTCCTGGCAGGTGATGTTAGGGTTTCCATGTTCCGTGACCGTCAAAAGCCTCTTGTCCCATTCTTCTTCATGGAAGGTGATCTTGTAGCCTGCAACAACATCAATGGTGTGATGGCAGCCCTCAACATCGTTCACGATCCAGATGAGTGGAGACTGTTCATTGATTCATCGAAGACGAGTCTTAAAGCTGTTTTACTGCATAATGGTAATGTTTTGCCATCAATTCCAGTTGGTCAAGCAGTCCATATGAAGGAAACCTATGACAACATGAAACAACTTTTGAGGTGCATAAACTATGACCAACATCAGTGGCAGCTTTGTGGCGATTTGAAGGTTGTTGCTCTCTTGCTTGGTCTGCAGACTGGATACACAAAAAACTGCTGTTTTCTCTGCAAATGGGATAGTCGTGCAAGAGATTCCCACTACATCAAGAAAGATTGGCCACTCCGACAGTCGTTGGAGCCTGGGAGGAAAAGTGTTCAGCATCCACCACTTGTTGAATCAAGGAAGATTTTGTTACCACCCTTACACATCAAGCTGGGTCTGATGAAGAATTTTGTCAAGGCCATTGACAAAACACAAGCAGCTTTCAAGTACCTCCATAGAAAATTTCCAAGTTTAAGTGAAGCGAAGATAAAGGAAGGTGTCTTTGTTGGTCCTCAGATTCGTGAACTTCTTCGAGATGATGCATTTGACCATGCACTGCGTGGCAAGAAAAAGACGGCATGGAAAGCCTTCCAGTTAGTGGCAATAAATTTTCTCAGAAACAACAAGGCAGACAACTACAGGTTGTTGGTGGAAAACCTCCTCAAGGCATACAAAAGCCTCGGTTGCAACATGTCACTAAAGATATATTTTTTGCACTCTCATCTAGATTTTTTTCCACCGAACTGCAGAGCAGTGAGCGACGAGCACGGCGAGAGAATTCACCAGGACATTGCAACAATGGAGAAACGTTATCAGGGCAAATGGAGCCCATTAATGCTTGCAGACTATTGCTGGACAGTAACAAGAGATGCTCCATTTAATGAATATAAGAGACAAGCCAAGAAGCGCCGAGTAGACACTGAATAGGACTAAACTATGTACATAAACGTTTTTTGCCTTTTGTTTCATAATAAATTTTATTTATATAACCCTTTTGCTGATTTTAAAGTATTACATAAACAGGACAGGTGACATATTATCATGTAAAGCAACCATAAACACATGAAAAGACCTAGGTTTACAATTTATGATTAAAACTCTACTATCTACACAATATACATAGACATAAAATGTAAAAACTTAAATATCTTAGAAACAGTAGCCAATCAGTTGTTTTAATGGTCATATTTGAATTCAGCACATCAAAATACATAATAAATAGCACATTTTATCTCTGAAACAAACGACTTCTCAAAAATTGTAGACCAGTGTAATCAGAGCAATCAGCAGTGGCCTGTTAGCGAACACATACATGTTAGCTTAGTATATACCCCACAATATAAATCCCTGGCAGTTACACAAGCCTAATTAGTTTCAGAGTAGCAGCCGTGTTAGTCTGTATCCGCAAAAAGAACAGGAGTACTTGTGGCACCTTAGAGACTAACAAATTTATTTGAGCATAAGCTTTCATGGGCTACAGCCCACTTCATCAGATGTATAAATTGGAACATATAGTGAGGAGAGATATATACATACAGAGAACATGAAAAGGTGGGAGTTCCCTTCCCAACTCTAAGAGGCTAATTAATTAAGATGGGCTATTGTCAGCAAGAGAAAAAAAACTTTACACACCATTACACACATTGAATCTATTTCCCAATGTTAAGTATCCTCACACCCTCTTGTCAAACTGTCTTAAATGGGCCATCTTGATTATCACTACAAAAGTTTTTTTAAAGGGGGTGTCTATACTGTATAATGGGCACCAGGGGCACCAGAGTGTGGGGCTGCTGGAGGGTCAGGCAATGGTCAGAAATGATGTCAAAGACTTTGCTTTTTCAGCTCCTGCAGCTTTACACTCTCTTGTTCGTACAGAGCAGTGTATTTCCCTTCTGTCAGAGCCAATCCCAAGCCTCAGAGCAGTGAGGAAAATTAATTAATACTAAGGGAATTAATTACTCCAACAGTGTAACTATTTGTTACAGCTAATATACTGCCCACCCTATGCTCGAGAAGGTGGCCAAGGTCAGGAGATGTGCTTGGACCTGGTATGGTCCTTGATCATTTTCCATTCATCATTGTTCAGAGTGGGCTTGATTTGCAAAGGGGCTGAGGTCTCATTGACTTCAGTGGGAGTTGCAGGTTTCAAATGTTGCTGTAAATTAGAACCAATGGCTTGATAAGTGTCTGGAGAATAAAGACACAAATAATTCACCTGCGGGAGCAGAACCTTTTCCCGCTAGGCCCCGAATAGACATTTCATGCAGAGCAACAAGGATGATGGAACGGCCTGTAACTGTCGCCTAATAACATTTCCCTATGGAGCTAGTGCTGTAGTTTGTGTCTTTGAAAAAACACGAGATAATCTCTTCCAGGGCCGGCTCCAGGTTTTCTGCCGCCCCATGTGGCAAAAAAAAAAAAAAAAAAAAAAAGCCGCAGCAGCGCGATCGCACCATTCCACTCTTCAGTGGTAATTCGGTGGCAGGTCCTTCGCTCTGAGAGGGACTGAGGGACCCGCCGCTGAATTACCGCCAATCGGAATGGTGGTGGTGGAGGGTCTGGCTGGAGTCAGGGGACAAAGAGACTCGGCTGGGGCGGCGCATGACTACCATGATGGGTTGGAGAGGCTGAAGATCCTCACTGGAGTGAGAGAAGATAGGAGCCGAAATGACTGGACAACAGAGTATACGATTCACATAAAGTAGAATAAAAAATAGAAAAAATAATACATTTATAAAAAGTGCAAGATAAATTTAAAATAGTAATAATGAATAAAATACAAAAATATTAACAGACTTATAAAAAGTAAAATAATAAAAACTGAAAAATAAAAGAATTGTAAAATATATAAAAACCATAAAGGGGAAATAAAATAAAATGAAACTTAAAATATATATAAACAACAATAAAATCAAAAAGGAAATACAAGTAAAATATATTAAAAAGGTAAAAATATAACTATTACGAAAAAACACACACACAAAAAGAAAGAAAAAAGAAGCACAATTGTAAAACAGAGGCCGAGAGTCCATGGGGCTTTTGCTCCTATATCATAGGTGAGGAGCTTTGGTGTGTGCCCCTGTGTCCCCCTCTCTGCCCCGCATGTGGACAGGGCTAGACAGCAGTCTCACTCCGGCCATGCGGCCACCCTAGCCTGAGAGTGAGGGGCGGTGCCCTCCCGGGCTTCCGGACCCACAGACAAAGCCCGGGGGGGAACCACTCCCATTTATACTTGCTGGACACAAGGCTCTTGCTCGTGTTGTACAGGAGGCTAAGTGACCCCCCTGTTATACACTGAGCAATGAGGGCTCCCTCCGTGTGGGTCAGAGGAGAGACCCTGCGCTCCAGGGATGAGGTAGCTGGTGGACTGACCCCTCAACCACCAGGCACCTCTTCCATCAGTGGACGGTGACCCTGACTCCGGGAGAGACTCCGGTACAGCGAGAGAGAGACGGGGTGTCCCTCGGCTGAGCCCCCTGGGGCAAGATTCAGCCCAGCCGCACCGGGATACACAAGGTATTAGGTGGAAAGGGGAAGGAGAGAGAGAGCCAGGCTGGAGGCCTTCGGGCTCTGCTGACCTCTCTGAACCAGCCTGAGTGGGGGCCCTCGGGGCTTTTCCCAGCATGTACCCAACTCCCACAACCTTGTGACACAGGTCCGGGGCAAGCCTTCGGAATGAGGGGAGAGAAAAGGGCAACGCTGCCTCTGCCCAGGCTGTGCAGGGAATCACCCCGCCCTCCTGGAACTGCCCTTTGTGCATCCAGCTGGGATTGTAGCTCACTGAGACTTCCAGAGCCTGGCCCCAGTGCGGTCACACCGTAAGGGAGAACAGAAACATCTGCCTTTAAAATTCAACTGTATCTGGGGTGACCACACCTGTATTTCAAGTTCCCTAATAGAGGACACTGCTGCGGGGGGGGGGTGAGCTCAAGGGGGTATTTCGGGGTGCTGGGGGTGTGTGTGTGTACTGGGAGATGGCATTTGGGAGGTGCTGGACAGAGTATTTGGGGTGTGTAAGAGCAGGGGCGCCTCTTGGGACTGGGGGACCTCCCACAGGCATGCCTCTGAAGGTAGCCTGACTGCCACCCTCAGGGCGACCGGCAGGCCGCACCCCGTAGCTTGCCGCCCCAGGCAGGTGCTTGCTGTGCTGGTGCCTGGAGCCACCCCTGACAGTGAGGTGGCAAAGTTTGCAGATGATACTAAACTACTCAAGAGAGTTAAGACCAAAGCAGATTGTGAAGAACTTCAAAAAGATCTCACAAAACTAAGTGATTGGGTAGCAAAATGGCAAATGAAATGTAATGTGGATAAATGTAAAGTAATACACATTGGAAAAAATAACCCCAACTATACATACAATATGATGGGGGCTAATTTAGCTACAACTAATCAGGAGAAACATCTTGGAGTCATCATGGATAGTTCTCTGAAGGCGTCCATGCAGTGTGCAGCGGCAGTCAAAAAAGCAAACAGGGTGTTAGAAATCATTAAAAAAGGGATAGAGAATAAGACAGAGGATATCTTATTGCCCTTATATAAATCCATGGCATGCCCACATCTTGAATACTGCGTACAGAGGTTCAGAGAAGGGCAACTAAAATGATTAGGGGTTTGGAACGGGTCCCATATGAGGAGAGATTAAAGAGGCTAGGACTTTTCAGCTTGGAAAAGAGGAGACTAAGGGGGATATGATAGAGGTATATAAAATCATGAGTGGTGTGGAGAAAGTGAATAAGGAGAAGTTATTTACTTGTTCCATAATATAAGAACAAGGGGCCACCAAACGAAATTAATGGGCAGCAGGTTTAAAACAAATAAAAGGAAGTTCTTTTTTACACAGCGCACAGTCAATCTGTGAAACTCCTTGCCTGAGGAGGTTGTGAAAGCTAGGACTGTAACAGGGTTTAAAAGAGAACTGGATACATTCATGGAGGCTAAGTCCGTTAATGGTTATTAGCCCAGATGGTTAAGGAGTGGTGTCCCTAGCTTCTGTTTGTCAGAGGGTGGAGATGGATGGCAGCAGAGAGATCACTGATCATTACTGAATTAATGTATCTTGACTTTTACAAATTTCTTATCTGCTTATGTTAAATACTAAGTTATACTGTTGCTTGGTAGTGTGAGGTGTAGGTTAGCATGAGTGCACAGAACACTGGGAAGAACATACACTAATTCAGTTTGTAGAACTGCCGTGTATTCACATAATGGGGTGTATACTAACTTAATACATATGTGTTCGCTGACAGGACACGGCTTGTTTCTCTGATTATTATTGTATGAGGGCCACAGCTTTGCTAAATGAATTAACAAAGCAGAGATGAGAGCATTTATGTGGGCTTTACCTTTTTTATCAAATTGTGTACATTGTTGGGAGTGTAGAGTGGGAAACTGAGTCACATGTCCATCCAATTTAGGCTTAATCAGTTTTGCCTTTATTTAATACAATTTAAAACAGAATTAATCTTACTTATAGTGTCTGGACATACATTCCTGCCTCACAAGTAATAACAGACAAGACAGAATAAGTGAATGTTCCCAAGTTAAGACATTCTGGGGCACTGAAAAGTCCTTCCTTCCTCCATGACGTCAGTCCTCCTCACCTGCCTGGATCTCCTGTTCGGGTCCTTCGGTTTCATTCGTCAATTTCTGATCCAGCATTTCTCCAGCCCATTTTTATATGTATTTTCTTATTTTTTATGTATTTTACATATGTATTTTATACATATTTTTACATATGTACATATATACATAATTTTACATATTTTATACATATTTTCATACATTTGCACATTTTCTATTGCTTAATTTTCCTCCATTCTTTAGTCAACACATTATCCATTGAATTTTACATAACCTGTTCATTAATTATGAACAAATGTTAATCATCTAATATCTACAATTTTCTTGATGTAGAGTGCTTCTTTGACTCGGGAATCACCAGGTGAAACTCTCTGCCCTGCGTTAAGCAGAATGTCAGACTAGATGATCAGCATTGGTCCCTTATGGCCTTTTAATCAATGAATCTATGATATACGCCATGATCTGTTAGCATAGACTGCTGAACCTGTGCAAAATGCCATGGAATTCAAGAGCCAGCTTCAAGAGTTGTTGTGTGATCTGATCAGGTTAGGCATTGAAAGATCCATCAGAGTCTTACATAGGAAACTGTTCATAAGTGCTGAGAAATATTATTTAAAATTAGGCAACAGGGAGCACCGGGGAAATCCATTAGACAGCCAAAAAAACTCAACGCAACCCAAATCCTAAAATGCTGCAATGGACTGACAGAGCAGGAAAAGGAAAAGCCTAAATGGAGTTGTCTGTAGAGATGGTTTGGCTTTTTCCATCATTAAAATTTTGGTGAAAATTGTAAAATTTGCAAAAACCAAGGTGAACATTTTATGAAAGGATTTCCATTTTAAGCTTCTTTTTTCTTTGACATTCCAGATATTGAAGATATTTAAAATTTGGGGTTTTTTGGTAACACAAGTTTCTCTTCCCATTCTCCTGATAGGTTTACAAGTCCAATTTTTTCAAATGGCAACATTTCAATTAAAAAGTGAGGGTCATCAGCAGTAATTCAACAAAACATATATTTATTTATTTCCCTCATTCCCCCTGTTTTAAGTAAGTCTAATTTTCATTCTCTGTTTTCGCCGATTGTGTGAAAAGATGCTCCTCTCTACTGTTTTCCTAAAGGCTCCCTTCACGTCTTTGTTCCTCAGAGTGTATATTATGGGATTCAATACAGGTGCTGCAACTGTGATCACTCTTTGGGGTGGAGATAGACTTGGGCCTCAGGTAGGTAAAAAGGTCCATTCCGTAGAACAAAGTCACCACCCTGAGATGGGAGGAGCAGGTGGAGAAGGCTTTATGCCTTCCCTCTGCCGTCAGCAGCTTGAGGATGGTGGAGATAATGCAGATGTAGGACAGGGTTATCAACAAAAAAGGGCCCATAATGAACAAAACTGACACAGTCAAGACCATAATCATATTTTTGGATATGTCCGTGCATGCCACCTTCAACACTGGTGGGATGTCACAGAAGAAGTGGTGGATGCGGTTGGAGCCACAGAAGGGCAGGCTGAAGATCCAAGTGGTCTGAACTACTTCCACTGAGATGCCGATGATCCATGAAGTACCCATGAGCTGTGCACATGTCTGGCCACTCATGATAGTTCTGTAGTGCAGGGGGTGACATATGGCGATGTAGCGGTTGTACGCCATGGCTGCTAAGAGGCAGCATTCACGTCAGGCCCATGATGGAGATGATGTACATCTGGGCAGTGCAGCCCGCGATGGTGATGGTCTTTTGGTCCACCAAGAGGTGAACCAGCAGCTGAGAGACCACACTGCTGGTGTAGCATATTTTCAAGAATGACAGGTTCACCAGAAAGAAATACATGGGGGTGTGGAGTGAGGGGTTTAGCTTTATAAGGAGGATAACAAGCAGGTTCCCCATCAGGGCGACCAGGTACGTGACCAGAAGCACCAGAAACAGAATGATTTGCAGCTTGTTAAGGTTTGAAAACCCCACCAGGATGAATACATCAGAGATGGTCTGGTTCTCTCCAGGGTCACTCTCTGAATAGGTCGTCTGTAAGAGTGGCAAAGAAAGAGACTGAATCTGAGGAATACTAAACATGTGGATGTGAATCAAACAATTCATACTGGTTTCCTTTCTGTTGGGATGCTTCAGACTAAAACCTGCTGCAATTCTGTATAGAAATATATAACTGGACCCAATCATCATGAGGCATAAGCTGGTGGAGCCACATTGATGTCAATCAAGCTGTGCCAATATAGGTCAGCTGGAGAGCTGACCACTTTGACACCAGTGGAACTACAGCTGATTTGCAACAGACGGGGTCTGATGAATTGACTCTAAATGAGCTACATCAGTTTATACCAGCAATGGAGGTATACCAGTTTCCAGCATCGGGGGTTCTATTCTTCTTCTTTGAACACATTTTTTGTCTGTCTCCATGGAAATTAAAAAAGGGATCTTTTCTCCTTTCTGCGTTTCTTTTGTTTTCCCCTCAGGAATGTTATTCTATTCTATAACAATGTTTACCAAAATAAGATTTCGCAAAGAGGGTAATTATTTTTATTTATTTATTTATTTTTGTGGCATCCCAGGAAGCTTCTCAGGAAGGTGGGAGATTAGCATCTTCAAAGTCCTATTGTTCTCCCCAATGGCCAATCCAGACTGATTTCATTCTGTGTGGTGGGCGTTTTCCAGGTGTAAACCACCTTGTAATTGTTACATAGTCAATAGTCCTAAATTCAAATACAGTAATGATACATGCATATAAATAGGATAATCATATTCAGCAGATCATAAACTTTCCAATGATCTTTCACAAGACCCATCTTGCATAATATACATCTTAGATATGCTATAACCATATTATAACATTATTTCTATGAAGAATATGGGGTATAGTGTTTCACACACACATCCATAGATAGATAGATAGATAGATAGATAGATAGATATGAATACAGACACAACCCAGATGCTCAGAAACACACACTCTAAGATTCCCTGCCACTGTATGGAAAATTCAAATGAAGAAACCAATGACTTAATCCTGGTCCCATTGCAGACTGGGGCACAACACAATGGACTTCAGTGGGAGAATGGTTGGGGGCTTAAGTCATTCATCAATAGCCTACCTTGTTTAAGAAGAGTAGTTCCCTCTCCCAGCTGCAGACGCTAAGTGTGTTGAAGGAAAGAGAGGTGTTTTTATTTCATTCACTGGCTTCTGGGACCTACTCCCTAAAGGAAATTTCTTGTAATATTCTTCAAAGGAAGAACAATACTGCCTCAACCTGCAACAAAACAAAATTCACTAGGGAAGTCATTTCGTAGAAAGTTGTATCATCAATCATCATCATCGTGTGTATTTTCTAGATGAAAATCATAATAGGATTTACTAACTGTGGTAAATTGTGTGATAAAATTTTGTCTAGAAGAAGGAATGATTTGTCCAAAGCAACACAACACAGAGTCGGGGTTGACTAAGGTACAATGCCCAAGGCTCATGACTCCGGTTCCCCGATGTTCAGATTGTGTGCCCCATTCTTGTCTCAGAACCACGATTAGAACCCAGGAGCTCAGACTCCCAGTCCCAACTGCTCTAAACTTTAGGCCCCACTCCCCTCCCAGAGCTGGGAACAGAACCCAGGAGTCCTCAGTCTTAGACTCCACTGTCCCAATCACAGGGCCCATTTCCCTCCTAGAGGACCAGATCCAAAGCCCATCGAAGTCAGTGGGACTATTCCCTTTTACTCCAGTAAGTTTGCAGTGGGACCAGAATCAGGGCTAGTTCCCAGGAGCATTAGAATAAACTCTGTGTGGAAGCTGAGAGGTGCTGGGGGTAGTGCGCTTCAGGGAGTGGGGTGATGAGCTCAGCTGGGAGCACTCTCAATTCTAAGACAGTGTTGACCCCATTACTCCAGCATGGAAGAAGGAGGCTGTGCTATTGGGACTGTGGTGGGATTCTCAGTTTGAGGCACACTTCCCCCTTAGTCAGTGCTGGAAGCAATGCCCCAGTGTAGCACCAGTGGGCGCTGATCTATAGGGATGGGCCTGGAGGGCTCTGTGGGATGTTCTCAGCTTCATTGATCCCAACGTCCCAGTTCAGCAGTAAGGGGTGCTGTACAGCAGGGAATAGGGTGGAGGACTCATTAAGGGACATTCTCCTCTGTGGGTCAGTGTAACCCCCATGCTCCAGACCAGCTCCAAGGGATGACATGCTGCAAAGAGCTGGGTGGGGTCTCACCTGGTGGGGCTCGGCTGTCTCTTGGTCCATGCTGACCCCTTGTGCTTCAGCAGGGCACCACGTGGCCCTGTGCCGCAAGGAGCAAGGTGAGGGGCTCAGCTGCGGACCATCTCCCATCAGAATGGCTGCTTAGCACAGTGCCCCAGCATGGCGCTTGGGAGACCTCTGCTGCAGAGGGTGGGTAGGGTGGATTAGCAGGGGATGCTCTCCCCTTAAAGTTGGTGCTGACCCTCAGCAACTCATCACAGTGGAAGGGGACACTGTTTCTGGTGGATGTTATATCTTTTGGATGAGCTGTAAATGAAAGATCTTTCCTGACCACCGTGGCCATGAATGAGTCTATGGGGCTGTTTATAAGTGGAGGGGGCAGCAGTGGCACATACACACACATTGAGCATGGCTCATTTCCTCCTGTCGGGGGGACAGTCACTCACTCACTCACATGTGCACGCACATACAAACTGAGGATGGCTCATTACCCCAAGCAGGTAGAAACAGTCTCTCTCTCTCTCTCTCTCTCTCTCTCTCTCTCACACACACACAGACTCTCACACACACACATGCTGAGCAGGGCTCATTCTCTCCATCTGTGGACAACAATCTGTTGCCTGATCTATTGAATGTATCTTGATCATATTACCAGTTTACTTCCCCTATTCATCATTCTGAAACTTGGTAGGTTCTTGTCCCAAGATCAGGCCCAGTATTATCAGAATCACTGTTCAGTTGGGAACCCCCATGTGCATGGTTGCAACACTCACACTTAGGAGATTACATTATATGGAAAATGGATTTATTAACACAGTTAGGAAATTCACAAACACTCCATCCCAGCACGGCCGTTAGCCATAATACAGAAGGAGCTGAGCATCCCTATACTTACACTACCCCTTGCAAAACAACCCAAAGAGTTAAGTACAGAGGGGTAGCCGTGTTAGTCTGGATCTGTAAAAAGCATCAGAGAGTCCTGTGGCACCTTTAAGACTACCAGATGTATTGGAGCATAAGGTTTCGTGGGTGAATACCCACTTCGTCAGACGCATATAATGGAAATTTCCAGAGGAAGGTATAAATATGCAGGCAAGAATCAGTCTGCAGATAACGAGGTTAGTTCAATCAGGGAGGAAGAGGTCCTCTGCTGGCAGTTGAGGTGTGAACACCAAGGGAGGAGAAACTGCTTTTGTAGTTGGCTAGCCATTCACAGTCTTTGTTTAATCCTGATCTGATGGTGTTAAATTTGCAAATGAACTGAAGCTCAGTCCAAAGAGAAACCACTGAGCTTCAGTTCATTTGCAAATTTGACACCATCAGATCAGGATTAAACAAAGATTGTGAATGGCTAGCCAATTAGCCCAATGAGCCCAATGCTAGCATTTCTCCAGCATTGGGCTCATTTTCATATGTGTTCTCATTCATGTTGCTATTCTCAATTGCCCCCAAACTTTATCCAACACATTATCCATTGAATTTTACAGAGCCTATATATTATTCATGCACAAGTGTTAATAACCTAATGCCTAAAATGTTCTTGCTGAATTTGTAGTTTCTGGAACATGTTGCCCTAGGCCACTCTGCTTCTAAGTTTCTCAGAGAAAGGGAGTTTTTTTGTTTATCATTACATGTATGTAACTCTCACTTCTTCCAACATGACACATTGCTTATCTTCTTAACAGTATCATTTTAAACAAATCAGCAAATTCTATCAAAGAGAAATAATAAAAGCCAAGACATACAGCCAGCCAGTGCATCTTAAAAATGCATTATAGGGATATTTAGGGAAAGAAGGCATATAGTCCTGTAATTGCTGAGCTAGGGATAGAGGATTTAAATTTGTTTTTTTTTTTTTATATGTAGGCAGTGATATAGGGAGACAAGCCAACAGAGTAGTATTTCTCATTATAAGAATATACAAATGTATGTTATCATATAGTTATACAAAGATGTACCATATACACAGGCTTTTGGTGCAATATTGTGATACATTGATCGGACCACTTATATGAGTTTATAACACAGCTATTATTTTACATATGTAATATAAACTATGTACAGTGCTTCTCTGACTCAGGAATCACCAGGTTGAAATTCTCTGCCCTGTGTTAAGCAGGATGTCAAACTAGATGATCAAAATGCTTCCCCATGGCCTTTTAATCAATGAATCTATGGTATGCACCATGATCTGCTAGCATAGGCTCTGAACCTGTGCAAAATGCCATAGAAGTCAGTAGCCAGCTCCCTGAGTTGTTGTTTGACCTGATCATGTTAGGCATTGAAAGATCCACCAGAGTCTTACATAGCAAGACATTCATAAGTGTTGAGGAATGTTATTTAAAATTAGACCAGAGGGAGCACTGGGGAAATGCAATCAAGACACAGGCCAAAAAAATCCAACCCAGGAAAAGGAGAAGCCTAAATGGACTTTTCTGTAGAGCAGGTTGGAATTTTTCAAGTATTAACATTTTGATGAAAATTGTTAAAATTGCACAAACCAAGTTCAATGTTTCATGAAATGTTTCTCATTTTGAGCTTACTTTTTGCTTTGACATTTCAAATTTTGAGATATAAAATCAAGAAACTACTTGGATTATATTTTCTCATTTGATTTTTTCAATTAAGTTTAAATCTGGTTCTATCAAATTTTCATGAAAATTTAAATATTTAAAATTTTGGGTATTTTTGGTAAGAAAAGTTTCTCTTCCCATTTTCCAGACAGGTTTACAAGAGGTCAAAGCTTTTCAAATGGCACAATTTCAATTTAAAAAATGACGGTCATCGGGAGTAATTCAACAAAACATGTATGAATTTCCCTCATTCCCCTGTTTTAACTAACACTATCTTTCATTCTCTGTTTTCTCCAATTGTGTGAAAAGATGCTCTTCTCTACTGTTTTTATAAAGGCTCCCTTCACCTCTTTGTTCCTCAGAGTGTATATTATGGGGTTCAACACTGGTCCCACAATTATGTTCATGAGGGAAATCATTTGATTACTTTCCGGGGTGAAGCTAGACTTGAGCCCCAGGTAAGAGATAAGGGCCATTCCATAGAACAAAGTCACCACCATGAGGTGGGAGGAGCAGGTGGAGAAAGCTTTATTCCTTCCCTCTACTGATGGCAGCATGAGGATGGTAGAAATAATGCAGATGTAGGACAGGATTATCATCAGGAAAGGGCTCATGATGAACAGCACCGACACAGTGAAGACCATAATCTCATTTTTGGATGTGTCCGTACATGCCATCTTCAACACTGGTGGGATGTCACAGAAGAAGTGGTGGATGCGGTTGGAGCCACAGAAGGGCAGGCTGAAGATCCAAGTGGTCTGAACTACTTCCACCGATATGCCGATGATCCATGAAGCACCCGCGAACTGTGCACACGCCTGGCCACTCATGATAGTTTTGTAGTGCAGGGGGTGACAAATGGCCATGTAACGGTCGTATGCCATGACTGCTAGGAGGCAGCATTCCGTCAGGCCCATGATGGTGATGACGTACATCTGGGCAGCACAGCCTGCAATGGTGATGGTCTTTTGCTCCACTAGGAGGTGAATCAGCAGCTGAGGAACCACACTGCTGGTGAAGCAGATTTCCAAGAAAGACAGGTTCACCAGGAAGAAATACATGGGGGTGTGGAGTGAGGGGTTTAACTTTATAAGGAGGATAACAAGGAGGTTCCCTATCAGGGTGACCAGGTAGATGACCAGAAGCACCAGAAACAGAACGATTTGCAGCTTGTTAAGGTTTGAAAACCCCACCAGGATGAATACTTCAGAGATGGTCTGGTTCTTTCCTGGGTTGCTCTCAGAATAGATCATCTGTATGGGGTGACAAAGAAAGATACTGAATCTGAGGTTCTATTTTTCCTCTTCGAACACATTTTTTTCAGTCTACATAAAAAATCAAAAAGTGATCTTTCTTTCTTTCTTTCTTTCTTTCTTTCTTTCTTTCTTTCTTTCTTTCTTTCTTTCTTTCTTTCTTTCTTTCTTTCTCCTCTGAGAATGTTATTCTTTAGCCACATTTACCAAATAAAATTTCTCAAATGAGGGCAAATTCTGATCTCATTCGGCTCTTAATCATGAGAATTGTTATATGAATGCAAGTATTCCCACTGCAGTTACAACTCACAAAAGTGAGGACTACTCACATGAATAAACTGATGCTGCTGAATCCAATTGGTTTGAAGCCCTTTGAAGAATGAGAAGCTTGATAAATGGTGAAAACAATGGGGGATTTTGGCCTTTTGTGTACTAAAAATGTTATTCTTCCCTAAATATTAGAGAACAATTGCAATCATTCCATCCTTTATCATCACAGTATCTGAAATGCATTTGTTTCTCTCAACATACAAAAGAAGAGCTAGGGCCAGTACCTTTGCTGGTGTAAATTTTAACAGCTCCATGGGTATAAAAAGAGCTATACTTATTTACACCAGTTGAAGATCTTTGTCTTATGAGATTGCTATAAAGAATTTTACAAGAATGAAGATCCTAGAATGTTAGAAGGTTTTCCACAGATGTTTTACTTCAAGGTTACTTGTTGACAAGGAACTTCCTAATAATGGGCATGAAAGTGAAATGACAGAGTTGAAATAAAAATGAGCAATAACAAAGATATTGTATTTTGCATACCCTTAGCACCTTCAATATGTGGCTCTCAAAGCAACACATCAAATAATAGTGAGCTACTAAGGGGGAAACGGGGAATAATTAGGGGAATGATGGGGTGAAGAGACTGGGTTTACACTGCGAATCAGCATTCCTGATACCTGAAACTCTGCCATTGCTACAGAACCATTCTCCTGGAAATTGAACACACACACACACATACACACACACATACACACACATTAAAAGGGAATGAAGTAGAGAAAATTAAATCCAATAACCAAAGCACACTGTAGTGGAGCTCTATGCAGAGTGCACAACACAGAACAATTTAAAACAAAAGGGAATGTTTTTCTCTAAATAGCGAGACCTGGGGAAGAGGTGGGAATTCTTCTGCCTCTCTTAAGAGATACTCTGGGGAGCCTCTATTGATGTTTGTGAGTACTTTCCTCACCACGACCATTGCACTAAATGCAGAGCTGGCTGGAAAATGTGAAATTCCAATATTCCAATATTTGTTTTCACCCTGAATTTATATGAAAAGTTGAAATAGCGAAACCCCTAATTTCGATTCAGAATAGTCTATATGAAATCAAATGGAAAACTGAAAACTGCCATTGACATCAACATTTTTTCATGGAAAACATCAATACTGATGAAATCATAGTTTCAGAAGGGATTTGGATTTATTTCTTTATTTGTTGGCTGACATTTGGATGGGCAAATGTAGAAATTTACTCATCATTAGGAGTAAGGTCTGTATAGATGCTTTTCACTGGCAGTTGAGTGATATTTTCACAGCTCTTGAAGGCATCTGGACACTCCATTTATATACAGGAGAACATGAAATCAACAAAAGAAACAGACATTATGGGTAGAGCCCTGCAAATCCGCAGGTATCCGCTTTATATCTGCGGATATCCATGGACTATTTTTGCAGATAGCAGCGCAGATTCAGATACAATTTTTTTACGTGTGCAAGGCTCTGATGGTAGCAGCCGGGTGGGCAGCTGTGAGGAGCTGCAGTGCGGACCCTCTACATGCACTGGGCGGAGGTCCTGGGGGCAGGGACACGAGCCGGGGGCTGCTCTGGGCCCCATCCATGGCAGGTGGATGGTCCATTGCAGCTCCCCACAACTGCCCACCCAGCTCTTACCATGGCCGGCCTGCGGCTCCAAGCAGGCCCCCCTGCCGGAGCCAGAGAGCTGTGCTGGCAGCTGTGGGGAGCCTGGGTTCCTCCACCTGGCCTGGGCGGAGGGCCCGAGCAGCCTCCAGCCCATGTCCCTGCCTCCCAGACCCCGCCTAGGGCCAGTGCAGGGACGCAGGCTCCCTGCAGTTGCCAGTGAAGCTCTCTGGCTCCAGAGGGAGGTGGAGGGGCTCAGAGCCCTAGCCTGGCCATCCTAAGAGTCAGGCGGGCAACTGTGC
>NW_027053933.1:0-19000 GCF_011386835.1 Chrysemys picta bellii
GGTTTGTAGGGGCCGGCAGGGGCTGGGTGCTGGGAATTACGCCGAGCCCTGAGTAGGGGGCGGGCCTTGGCTGATCAAGGTGCCCATGAAAGCGGCCGCCCAGCCAGGCAGCGGTACAGCTGCGAGCAGCGGCAGCAAACAGGGCGGCTAACAGGGGAGTTTGAGAGGGAGTTCTCATTTGAGGAGAAGGTACCTGTATTTGCATTTGTCCTTGTTGGTCTTGTGTGTTCTCGTGTGTTGGTTTGTAGGGGCCGGAAGGGGCTGGGTGCTGGGAAGGACTCCGAGCCCTGAGTAGGGGGCGGGGCTTGGCTGATCAAGGGGCCCATAAAAGCGGCCGCCCAGCCAGGCAGCGGTACAGCTGCGAGCAGCGGCAGCAAACAGGGCGGCTAACAGGGGAGTCTGAGAGGGAGTTCTCATTGGAGGAGAAGGTACCTGTATTTGCATCTGTCCTTGTTGGTCTCGTGTGTTGGTTTGTAGGGGCCGGCAGGGGCTGGGAAGGACGCCGAGCCCTGAGTAGGGGGCGGGGCTTGGCTGATCAATGGGCCCATAAAAGCGGCCGCCCAGCCAGGCAGTGGTACAGCTGTGAGCAGCGGCAGCAAACAGGGCGGCTAACAGGGGAGTTTGAGAGGGAGTTCTCATTGGAGGAGAAGGTACCTGTATTTGCATCTGTCCTTTTTGGTCTTGTGTGTTCTCGTGTGTTGGTTTGTAGGGGCCGGCAGGGGCTGGGTGCTGGGAAGGACGCCGAGCCCTGAGTAGGGGGCGGGGCTTGGCTGATCAAGGGGCCCATAAAAGCGGCCGCCCAGCCAGGCAGCGGTACAGCTGTGAGCAGCGGCAGCAAACAGGGCGGCTAACAGGGGAGTTTGAGAGGGAGTTCTCATTGGAGGAGAAGGTACCTGTATTTGCATCTGTCCTTGTTGGTCTTGTGTGTTGGTTTGTAGGGGCCGGCAGGGGCTGGGAAGGACGCCGAGCCCTGAGTAGGGGGCGGGGCATGGTTGATCAAGGGGCCCATAAAAGCGGCCGCCCAGCCAGGCAGCGGTACAGCTGTGAGCAGCGGCAGCAAACAGGGCGGCTAACAGGGGAGTTTGAGAGGGAGTTCTCATTGGAGGAGAAGGTACCTGTATTTGCATCTGTCCTTGTTGGTCTTGTGTGTTGGTTTGTATGGGCCGGCAGGGGCTGGGAAGGACGCCGAGCCCTGAGTAGGGGGCGGGGCTTGGTTGATCAAGGGGCCCATAAAAGCGGCCGCCCAGCCAGGCAGCGGTACAGCTGCGAGCAGCGGCAGCAAACAGGGCGGCTAACAGGGGAGTTTGAGAGGGAGTTCTCATTGGAGGAGAAGGTACCTGTATTTGCATCTGTCCTTGTTGGTCTTGTGTGTTCTCGTGTGTTGGTTTGTAGGGGCCGGCAGGGGCTGGGAAGGACGCCGAGCCCTGAGTAGGGGGCGGGGCTTGGCTGATCAAGGGGCCCATAAAAGCGGCCGCCCAGCCAGGCAGCGGTACATCTGCGAGGAGCGGCAGCAAACAGGGCGGCTAACAGGGGAGTTTGAGAGGGAGTTCTCATTGGAGGAGAAGGTACCTGTATTTGCATCTGTCCTTGTTGGTCTTGTGTGTTGGTTTGTAGGGGCCGGCAGGGGCTGGGAAGGACGCCGAGCCCTGAGTAGGGGGCGGGGCATGGTTGATCAAGGGGCCCATAAAAGCGGCCGCCCAGCCAGGCAGCGGTACACCTGTGAGCAGCGGCAGCAAACAGGGCGGCTAACAGGGGAGTTTGAGAGGGAGTTCTCATTGGAGGAGAAGGTACCTGTATTTGCATCTGTCCTTGTTGGTCTTGTGTGTTGGTTTGTAGGGGCCGGCAGGGGCTGGGAAGGACGCCGAGCCCTGAGTAGGGGGCGGGGCTTGGTTGATCAAGGGGCCCATAAAAGCGGCCGCCCAGCCAGGCAGCGGTACAGCTGCGAGCAGCGGCAGCAAACAGGGCGGCTAACAGGGGAGTTTGAGAGGGAGTTCTCATTGGAGGAGAAGGTACCTGTATTTGCATCTGTCCTTGTTGGTCTCGTGTGTTGGTTTGTAGAGGCCGGCAGGGGCTGGGAAGAACCCCGAGCCCTGAGTAGGGGGCGGGGCTTGGCTGATGAAGGGGCCCATAAAAGCGGCCGCCCAGCCAGGCAGCGGTACAGCTGCGAGCAGCGGCAGCAAACAGGGCGGCTAACAGGGGAGTTTGAGAGGGAGTTCTCATTGGAGGAGAAGGTACCTGTATTTGCATCTGTCCTTGTTGGTCTCGTGTGTTCTCGTGTGTTGGTTTGTAGGGGCCGGCAGGGGCTGGGTGCTGGGAAGGACGCCGAGCCCTGAGTAGGGGGCGGGCCTTGGCTGATCAAGGTGCCCATAAAAGCGGCCGCCCAGCCAGGCAGCGGTACAGCTGCGAGCAGCGGCAGCAAACAGGGCGGCTAACAGGGGAGTTTGAGAGGGAGTTCTCATTGGAGGAGAAGGTACCTGTATTTGCATCTGTCCTTGTTGGTCTTGTGTGTTCTCGTGTGTTGGTTTGTAGGGGCCGGAAGGGGCTGGGTGCTGGGAAGGACGCCGAGCCCTGAGTAGGGGGCGGGGCTTGGCTGATCAAGGGGCCCATAAAAGCGGCCGCCCAGCCAGGCAGCGGTACAGCTGTGAGCAGCGGCAGCAAACAGGGCGGCTAACAGGGGAGTTTGAGAGGGAGTTCTCATTGGAGGAGAAGGTACCTGTATTTGCATCTGTCCTTGTTGGTCTTGTGTGTTCTCGTGTGTTGGTTTGTAGGGGCCGGCAGGGGCTGGGAAGGACGCCGAGCCCTGAGTAGGGGGCGGGGCTTGGCTGATCAAGGGGCCCCTAAAAGCGGCCGCCCAGCCAGGCAGCGGTACATCTGCGAGGAGCGGCAGCAAACAGGGCGGCTAACAGGGGAGTTTGAGAGGGAGTTCTCATTGGAGGAGAAGGTACCTGTATTTGCATCTGTCCTTGTTGGTCTTGTGTGTTCTCGTGTGTTGGTTTGTAGGGGCCGGCAGGGGCTGGGAAGGACGCCCAGCCCTGAGTAGGGGGCGGGGCTTGGCTGATCAAGGGGCCCATAAAAGCGGCCGCCCAGCCAGGCAGCGGTACAGCTGCGAGCAGCGGCAGCAAACAGGGCGGCTAACAGGGGAGTCTGAGAGGGAGTTCTCATTGGAGGAGAAGGTACCTGTATTTGCATCTGTCCTTGTTGGTCTCGTGTGTTGGTTTGTAGGGGCCGGCAGGGGCTGGGAAGGACGCCGAGCCCTGAGTAGGGGGCGGGGCTTGGCTGATCAAGGGGCCCATAAAAGCGGCCGCCCAGCCAGGCAGCGGTACAGCTGTGAGCAGCGGCAGCAAACAGGGCGGCTAACAGGGGAGTTTGAGAGGGAGTTCTCATTGGAGGAGAAGGTACCTGTATTTGCATCTGTCCTTGTTGGTCTCGTGTGTTGGTTTGTAGAGGCCGGCAGGGGCTAGGAAGGACGCAGAGCCCTCAGTAGGGGGCGGGGCTTGGCTGATCTAGGGGCCCATAAAAGCGGCCGCCCAGCCTGGCAGCGGTACAGCTGCGAGCAGCGGCAGCAAACAGGGCGGCTAACAGGGGAGTTTGAGAGGGAGTTCTCATTGGAGGAGAAGGTACCTGTATTTGCATCTGTCCTTGTTGGTCTTGTGTGTTGGTTTGTAGGGGCCGGCAGGGGCTGGGAAGGACGCCGAGCCCTGAGTAGGGGGCGGGACTTGGCTGATCAAGGGGCCCATAAAAGCGGCCGCCCAGCCAGGCAGCGGTACAGCTGTGAGCAGCGGCAGCAAACAGGGCGGCTAACAGGGGAATTTGAGAGGGAGTTCTCATTGGAGGAGAAGGTACCTGTATTTGCATCTGTCCTTGTTGGTCTCGTGTGTTCTCGTGTGTTGGTTTGTAGGGGCCGGCAGGGGCTGGGTGCTGGGAAGGACGCCGAGCCCTGAGTAGGGGGCGGGCCTTGGCTGATCAAGGTGCCCATAAAAGCGGCCGCCCAGCCAGGCAGCGGTACAGCTGCGAGCAGCGGCAGCAAACAGGGCGGCTAACAGGGGAGTTTGAGAGGGAGTTCTCATTGGAGGAGAAGGTACCTGTATTTGCATCTGTCTTTGTTGGTCTTGTGTGTTGGTTTGTAGGGGCGGGCAGGGGCTGGGAAGGACGCCGAGCCCTGAGTAGGGGGCGGGGCTTGGTTGATCAAGGGGCCCATAAAAGCGGCCGCCCAGCCAGGCAGCGGTACAGCTGCGAGCAGCGGCAGCAAACAGGGCGGCTAACAGGGGAGTTTGAGAGGGAGTTCTCATTGGAGGAGAAGGTACCTGTATTTGCATCTGTCCTTGTTGGTCTTGTGTGTTCTCGTGTGTTGGTTTGTAGGGGCCGGCAGGGGCTGGGAAGGACGCTGAGCCCTGAGTAGGGGGCGGGGCTTGGCTGATCAAGGGGCCCATAAAAGCGGCCGCCCAGCCAGGCAGCAGTACATCTGCGAGGAGCGGCAGCAAACAGGGCGGCTAACAGGGGAGTTTGAGAGGGAGTTCTCATTGGAGGAGAAGGTACCTGTATTTGCATCTGTCTTTGTTGGTCTTGTGTGTTGGTTTGTAGGGGCCGGCAGGGGCTGGGTGCTGGGAATTACGCCGAGCCCTGAGTAGGGGGCGGGCCTTGGCTGATCAAGGTGCCCATGAAAGCGGCCGCCCAGCCAGGCAGCGGTACAGCTGCGAGCAGCGGCAGCAAACAGGGCGGCTAACAGGGGAGTTTGAGAGGGAGTTCTCATTTGAGGAGAAGGTACCTGTATTTGCATTTGTCCTTGTTGGTCTTGTGTGTTCTCGTGTGTTGGTTTGTAGGGGCCGGAAGGGGCTGGGTGCTGGGAAGGACTCCGAGCCCTGAGTAGGGGGCGGGGCTTGGCTGATCAAGGGGCCCATAAAAGCGGCCGCCCAGCCAGGCAGCGGTACAGCTGCGAGCAGCGGCAGCAAACAGGGCGGCTAACAGGGGAGTCTGAGAGGGAGTTCTCATTGGAGGAGAAGGTACCTGTATTTGCATCTGTCCTTGTTGGTCTCGTGTGTTGGTTTGTAGGGGCCGGCAGGGGCTGGGAAGGACGCCGAGCCCTGAGTAGGGGGCGGGGCTTGGCTGATCAATGGGCCCATAAAAGCGGCCGCCCAGCCAGGCAGTGGTACAGCTGTGAGCAGCGGCAGCAAACAGGGCGGCTAACAGGGGAGTTTGAGAGGGAGTTCTCATTGGAGGAGAAGGTACCTGTATTTGCATCTGTCCTTTTTGGTCTTGTGTGTTCTCGTGTGTTGGTTTGTAGGGGCCGGCAGGGGCTGGGTGCTGGGAAGGACGCCGAGCCCTGAGTAGGGGGCGGGGCTTGGCTGATCAAGGGGCCCATAAAAGCGGCCGCCCAGCCAGGCAGCGGTACAGCTGTGAGCAGCGGCAGCAAACAGGGCGGCTAACAGGGGAGTTTGAGAGGGAGTTCTCATTGGAGGAGAAGGTACCTGTATTTGCATCTGTCCTTGTTGGTCTTGTGTGTTGGTTTGTAGGGGCCGGCAGGGGCTGGGAAGGACGCCGAGCCCTGAGTAGGGGGCGGGGCATGGTTGATCAAGGGGCCCATAAAAGCGGCCGCCCAGCCAGGCAGCGGTACAGCTGTGAGCAGCGGCAGCAAACAGGGCGGCTAACAGGGGAGTTTGAGAGGGAGTTCTCATTGGAGGAGAAGGTACCTGTATTTGCATCTGTCCTTGTTGGTCTTGTGTGTTGGTTTGTATGGGCCGGCAGGGGCTGGGAAGGACGCCGAGCCCTGAGTAGGGGGCGGGGCTTGGTTGATCAAGGGGCCCATAAAAGCGGCCGCCCAGCCAGGCAGCGGTACAGCTGCGAGCAGCGGCAGCAAACAGGGCGGCTAACAGGGGAGTTTGAGAGGGAGTTCTCATTGGAGGAGAAGGTACCTGTATTTGCATCTGTCCTTGTTGGTCTTGTGTGTTCTCGTGTGTTGGTTTGTAGGGGCCGGCAGGGGCTGGGAAGGACGCCGAGCCCTGAGTAGGGGGCGGGGCTTGGCTGATCAAGGGGCCCATAAAAGCGGCCGCCCAGCCAGGCAGCGGTACATCTGCGAGGAGCGGCAGCAAACAGGGCGGCTAACAGGGGAGTTTGAGAGGGAGTTCTCATTGGAGGAGAAGGTACCTGTATTTGCATCTGTCCTTGTTGGTCTTGTGTGTTGGTTTGTAGGGGCCGGCAGGGGCTGGGAAGGACGCCGAGCCCTGAGTAGGGGGCGGGGCATGGTTGATCAAGGGGCCCATAAAAGCGGCCGCCCAGCCAGGCAGCGGTACACCTGTGAGCAGCGGCAGCAAACAGGGCGGCTAACAGGGGAGTTTGAGAGGGAGTTCTCATTGGAGGAGAAGGTACCTGTATTTGCATCTGTCCTTGTTGGTCTTGTGTGTTGGTTTGTAGGGGCCGGCAGGGGCTGGGAAGGACGCCGAGCCCTGAGTAGGGGGCGGGGCTTGGTTGATCAAGGGGCCCATAAAAGCGGCCGCCCAGCCAGGCAGCGGTACAGCTGCGAGCAGCGGCAGCAAACAGGGCGGCTAACAGGGGAGTTTGAGAGGGAGTTCTCATTGGAGGAGAAGGTACCTGTATTTGCATCTGTCCTTGTTGGTCTCGTGTGTTGGTTTGTAGAGGCCGGCAGGGGCTGGGAAGAACCCCGAGCCCTGAGTAGGGGGCGGGGCTTGGCTGATGAAGGGGCCCATAAAAGCGGCCGCCCAGCCAGGCAGCGGTACAGCTGCGAGCAGCGGCAGCAAACAGGGCGGCTAACAGGGGAGTTTGAGAGGGAGTTCTCATTGGAGGAGAAGGTACCTGTATTTGCATCTGTCCTTGTTGGTCTCGTGTGTTCTCGTGTGTTGGTTTGTAGGGGCCGGCAGGGGCTGGGTGCTGGGAAGGACGCCGAGCCCTGAGTAGGGGGCGGGCCTTGGCTGATCAAGGTGCCCATAAAAGCGGCCGCCCAGCCAGGCAGCGGTACAGCTGCGAGCAGCGGCAGCAAACAGGGCGGCTAACAGGGGAGTTTGAGAGGGAGTTCTCATTGGAGGAGAAGGTACCTGTATTTGCATCTGTCCTTGTTGGTCTTGTGTGTTCTCGTGTGTTGGTTTGTAGGGGCCGGAAGGGGCTGGGTGCTGGGAAGGACGCCGAGCCCTGAGTAGGGGGCGGGGCTTGGCTGATCAAGGGGCCCATAAAAGCGGCCGCCCAGCCAGGCAGCGGTACAGCTGTGAGCAGCGGCAGCAAACAGGGCGGCTAACAGGGGAGTTTGAGAGGGAGTTCTCATTGGAGGAGAAGGTACCTGTATTTGCATCTGTCCTTGTTGGTCTTGTGTGTTCTCGTGTGTTGGTTTGTAGGGGCCGGCAGGGGCTGGGAAGGACGCCGAGCCCTGAGTAGGGGGCGGGGCTTGGCTGATCAAGGGGCCCCTAAAAGCGGCCGCCCAGCCAGGCAGCGGTAAATCTGCGAGGAGCGGCAGCAAACAGGGCGGCTAACAGGGGAGTTTGAGAGGGAGTTCTCATTGGAGGAGAAGGTACCTGTATTTGCATCTGTCCTTGTTGGTCTTGTGTGTTCTCGTGTGTTGGTTTGTAGGGGCCGGCAGGGGCTGGGAAGGACGCCCAGCCCTGAGTAGGGGGCGGGGCTTGGCTGATCAAGGGGCCCATAAAAGCGGCCGCCCAGCCAGGCAGCGGTACAGCTGCGAGCAGCGGCAGCAAACAGGGCGGCTAACAGGGGAGTCTGAGAGGGAGTTCTCATTGGAGGAGAAGGTACCTGTATTTGCATCTGTCCTTGTTGGTCTCGTGTGTTGGTTTGTAGGGGCCGGCAGGGGCTGGGAAGGACGCCGAGCCCTGAGTAGGGGGCGGGGCTTGGCTGATCAAGGGGCCCATAAAAGCGGCCGCCCAGCCAGGCAGCGGTACAGCTGTGAGCAGCGGCAGCAAACAGGGCGGCTAACAGGGGAGTTTGAGAGGGAGTTCTCATTGGAGGAGAAGGTACCTGTATTTGCATCTGTCCTTGTTGGTCTCGTGTGTTGGTTTGTAGAGGCCGGCAGGGGCTAGGAAGGACGCCGAGCCCTCAGTAGGGGGCGGGGCTTGGCTGATCTAGGGGCCCATAAAAGCGGCCGCCCAGCCTGGCAGCGGTACAGCTGCGAGCAGCGGCAGCAAACAGGGCGGCTAACAGGGGAGTTTGAGAGGGAGTTCTCATTGGAGGAGAAGGTACCTGTATTTGCATCTGTCCTTGTTGGTCTTGTGTGTTGGTTTGTAGGGGCCGGCAGGGGCTGGGAAGGACGCCGAGCCCTGAGTAGGGGGCGGGACTTGGCTGATCAAGGGGCCCATAAAAGCGGCCGCCCAGCCAGGCAGCGGTACAGCTGTGAGCAGCGGCAGCAAACAGGGCGGCTAACAGGGGAATTTGAGAGGGAGTTCTCATTGGAGGAGAAGGTACCTGTATTTGCATCTGTCCTTGTTGGTCTCGTGTGTTCTCGTGTGTTGGTTTGTAGGGGCCGGCAGGGGCTGGGTGCTGGGAAGGACGCCGAGCCCTGAGTAGGGGGCGGGCCTTGGCTGATCAAGGTGCCCATAAAAGCGGCCGCCCAGCCAGGCAGCGGTACAGCTGCGAGCAGCGGCAGCAAACAGGGCGGCTAACAGGGGAGTTTGAGAGGGAGTTCTCATTGGAGGAGAAGGTACCTGTATTTGCATCTGTCTTTGTTGGTCTTGTGTGTTGGTTTGTAGGGGCGGGCAGGGGCTGGGAAGGACGCCGAGCCCTGAGTAGGGGGCGGGGCTTGGTTGATCAAGGGGCCCATAAAAGCGGCCGCCCAGCCAGGCAGCGGTACAGCTGCGAGCAGCGGCAGCAAACAGGGCGGCTAACAGGGGAGTTTGAGAGGGAGTTCTCATTGGAGGAGAAGGTACCTGTATTTGCATCTGTCCTTGTTGGTCTTGTGTGTTCTCGTGTGTTGGTTTGTAGGGGCCGGCAGGGGCTGGGAAGGACGCTGAGCCCTGAGTAGGGGGCGGGGCTTGGCTGATCAAGGGGCCCATAAAAGCGGCCGCCCAGCCAGGCAGCGGTACATCTGCGAGGAGCGGCAGCAAACAGGGCGGCTAACAGGGGAGTTTGAGAGGGAGTTCTCATTGGAGGAGAAGGTACCTGTATTTGCATCTGTCATTGTTGGTCTTGTGTGTTCTCGTGTGTTGGTTTGTAGGGGCCGGCAGGGGCTGGGAAGGACGCCCAGCCCTGAGTAGGGGGCGGGGCTTGGCTGATCAAGGGGCCCATAAAAGCGGCCGCCCAGCCAGGCAGCGGTACAGCTGCGAGCAGCGGCAGCAAACAGGGCGGCTAACAGGGGAGTCTGAGAGGGAGTTCTCATTGGAGGAGAAGGTACCTGTATTTGCATCTGTCCTTGTTGGTCTCGTGTGTTGGTTTGTAGGGGCCGGCAGGGGCTGGGAAGGACGCCGAGCCCTGAGTAGGGGGCGGGGCTTGGCTGATCAAGGGGCCCATAAAAGCGGCCGCCCAGCCAGGCAGCGGTACAGCTGTGAGCAGCGGCAGCAAACAGGGCGGCTAACAGGGGAGTTTGAGAGGGAGTTCTCATTGGAGGAGAAGGTACCTGTATTTGCATCTGTCCTTTTTGGTCTCGTGTGTTCTCGTGTGTACGTTTGTAGGGGCCGGCAGGGGCTGGGTGCTGGGAATTACGCCGAGCCCTGAGTAGGGGGCGGGCCTTGGCTGATCAAGGTGCCCATGAAAGCGGCCGCCCAGCCAGGCAGCGGTACAGCTGCGAGCAGCGGCAGCAAACAGGGCGGCTAACAGGGGAGTTTGAGAGGGAGTTCTCATTGGAGGAGAAGGTACCTGTATTTGCATCTCTCTTTGTTGGTCTTGTGTGTTGGTTTGTAGGGGCCGGCAGGGGCTGGGAAGGACGCCGATCCCTGAGTAGGCGGCGGGGCTTGGTTGATCAAGGGGCCCATAAAAGCGGCCGCCCAGCCAGGCAGCGGTACAGCTGCGAGCAGCGGCAGCAAACAGGGCGGCTAACAGGGGAGTTTGAGAGGGAGTTCTCATTGGAGGAGAAGGTACCTGTATTTGCATCTGTCCTTGTTGGTCTTGTGTGTTGGTTTGTAGGGGCCGGCAGGGGCTGGGAAGGACGCCGACCCTGAGTAGGGGGCGGGGCTTGGTTGATCAAGGGGCCCATAAAAGCGGCCGCCCAGCCAGGCAGCGGTACACCTGCGAGCAGCGGCAGCAAACAGGGCGGCTAACAGGGGAGTTTGAGAGGGAGTTCTTATTGGAGGAGAAGGTACCTGTATTTGCATCTGTCATTGTTGGTCTTGTGTGTTCTCGTGTGTTGGTTTGTAGGGGCCGGAAGGGGCTGGGTGCTGGGAAGGACGCCGAGCCCTGAGTAGGGGGCGGGGCTTGGCTGATCAAGGGGCCCATAAAAGCGGCCGCCCAGCCAGGCAGCGGTACAGCTGTGAGCAGCGGCAGCAAACAGGGCGGCTAACAGGGGAGTTTGAGAGGGAGTTCTCATTGGAGGAGAAGGTACCTGTATTTGCATCTGTCCTTGTTGGTCTTGTGTGTTCTCGTGTGTTGGTTTGTAGAGGCCGGCAGGGGCTGGGAAGGACGCCGAGCCCTGAGTAGGGGGCGGGGCTTGGTTGATCAAGGGGCCCATAAAAGCGGCTGCCCAGCCAGGCAGCGGTACAGCTGCGAGCAGCGGCAGCAAACAGGGCGGCTAACAGGGGAGTTTGAGAGGGAGTTCTCATTGGAGGAGAAGGTACCTGTATTTGCATCTGTCCTTGTTGGTCTTGTGTGTTCTCGTGTGTTGGTTTGTAGGGGCCGGCAGGGGCTGGGAAGGACGCCGAGCCCTGAGTAAGGGGCGGGGCTTGGCTGATCAAGGGGCCCATAAAAGCGGCCGCCCAGCCAGGCAGCGGTACAGCTGCGAGGAGCGGCAGCAAACAGGGCGGCTAACAGGGGAGTTTGAGAGGGAGTTCTCATTGGAGGAGAAGGTACCTGTATTTGCATCTGTCCTTGTTGGTCTTGTGTGTTCTCGTGTGTTGGTTTGTAGGGGCCGGCAGGGGCTGGGAAGGATGCCGAGCCCTGAGTAGCGGGCGGGGCTTGGCTGATCAAGGGGCCCATAAAAGCGGCCGCCCAGCCAGGCAGCGGTACAGCTGCGAGCAGCGGCAACAAACAGGGCGGCTAACAGGGGAGTTTGAGAGGGAGTTCTCATTGGAGGAGAAGGTACCTGTATTTGCATCTGTCATTGTTGGTCTCGTGTGTTGGTTTGTAGGGGCCGGCGGGGGCTGGGAAGGACGCCGAGCCCTGAGTAGGGGGCGGGGCTTGGCTGATCAAGGGGCCCATAAAAGCGGCCGCCCAGCCAGGCAGCGGTACAGCTGTGAGCAGCGGCAGCAAACAGGGCGGCTAACAGGGGAGTTTGAGAGGGAGTTCTCATTGGAGGAGAAGGTACCTGTATTTGCATCTGTCCTTGTTGGTCTCGTGTGTTGGTTTGTAGAGGCCGGCGGGGGCTAGGAAGGACGCCGAGCCCTCAGTAGGGGGCGGGGCTTGGCTGATCTAGGGGCCCATAAAAGCGGCCGCCCAGCCTGGCAGCGGTACAGCTGCGAGCAGCGGCAGCAAACAGGGCGGCTAACAGGGGAGTTTGAGAGGGAGTTCTCATTGGAGGAGAAGGTACCTGTATTTGCATCTGTCCTTGTTGGTCTTGTGTGTTGGTTTGTAGGGGCCGGCAGGGGCTGGGAAGGACGCCGAGCCCTGAGTAGGGGGCGGGACTTGGCTGATCAAGGGGCCCATAAAAGCGGCCGCCCAGCCAGGCAGCGGTACAGCTGTGAGCAGCGGCAGCAAACAGGGCGGCTAACAGGGGAATTTGAGAGGGAGTTCTCATTGGAGGAGAAGGTACCTGTATTTGCATCTGTCCTTGTTGGTCTCGTGTGTTCTCGTGTGTTGGTTTGTAGGGGCCGGCAGGGGCTGGGTGCTGGGAAGGACGCCGAGCCCTGAGTAGGGGGCGGGCCTTGGCTGATCAAGGTGCCCATAAAAGCGGCCGCCCAGCCAGGCAGCGGTACAGCTGCGAGCAGCGGCAGCAAACAGGGCGGCTAACAGGGGAGTTTGAGAGGGAGTTCTCATTGGAGGAGAAGGTACCTGTATTTGCATCTGTCTTTGTTGGTCTTGTGTGTTGGTTTGTAGGGGCGGGCAGGGGCTGGGAAGGACGCCGAGCCCTGAGTAGGGGGCGGGGCTTGGTTGATCAAGGGGCCCATAAAAGCGGCCGCCCAGCCAGGCAGCGGTACAGCTGCGAGCAGCGGCAGCAAACAGGGCGGCTAACAGGGGAGTTTGAGAGGGAGTTCTCATTGGAGGAGAAGGTACCTGTATTTGCATCTGTCCTTGTTGGTCTTGTGTGTTCTCGTGTGTTGGTTTGTAGGGGCCGGCAGGGGCTGGGAAGGACGCTGAGCCCTGAGTAGGGGGCGGGGCTTGGCTGATCAAGGGGCCCATAAAAGCGGCCGCCCAGCCAGGCAGCGGTACATCTGCGAGGAGCGGCAGCAAACAGGGCGGCTAACAGGGGAGTTTGAGAGGGAGTTCTCATTGGAGGAGAAGGTACCTGTATTTGCATCTGTCCTTGTTGGTCTTGTGTGTTCTCGTGTGTTGGTTTGTAGGGGCCGGCAGGGGCTGGGAAGGACGCCCAGCCCTGAGTAGGGGGCGGGGCTTGGCTGATCAAGGGGCCCATAAAAGCGGCCGCCCAGCCAGGCAGCGGTACAGCTGCGAGCAGCGGCAGCAAACAGGGCGGCTAACAGGGGAGTCTGAGAGGGAGTTCTCATTGGAGGAGAAGGTACCTGTATTTGCATCTGTCCTTGTTGGTCTCGTGTGTTGGTTTGTAGGGGCCGGCAGGGGCTGGGAAGGACGCCGAGCCCTGAGTAGGGGGCGGGGCTTGGCTGATCAAGGGGCCCATAAAAGCGGCCGCCCAGCCAGGCAGCGGTACAGCTGTGAGCAGCGGCAGCAAACAGGGCGGCTAACAGGGGAGTTTGAGAGGGAGTTCTCATTGGAGGAGAAGGTACCTGTATTTGCATCTGTCCTTTTTGGTCTCGTGTGTTCTCGTGTGTACGTTTGTAGGGGCCGGCAGGGGCTGGGTGCTGGGAATTACGCCGAGCCCTGAGTAGGGGGCGGGCCTTGGCTGATCAAGGTGCCCATGAAAGCGGCCGCCCAGCCAGGCAGCGGTACAGCTGCGAGCAGCGGCAGCAAACAGGGCGGCTAACAGGGGAGTTTGAGAGGGAGTTCTCATTGGAGGAGAAGGTACCTGTATTTGCATCTGTCTTTGTTGGTCTTGTGTGTTGGTTTGTAGGGGCCGGCAGGGGCTGGGAAGGACGCCGATCCCTGAGTAGGCGGCGGGGCTTGGTTGATCAAGGGGCCCATAAAAGCGGCCGCCCAGCCAGGCAGCGGTACAGCTGCGAGCAGCGGCAGCAAACAGGGCGGCTAACAGGGGAGTTTGAGAGGGAGTTCTCATTGGAGGAGAAGGTACCTGTATTTGCATCTGTCCTTGTTGGTCTTGTGTGTTGGTTTGTAGGGGCCGGCAGGGGCTGGGAAGGACGCCGACCCTGAGTAGGGGGCGGGGCTTGGTTGATCAAGGGGCCCATAAAAGCGGCCGCCCAGCCAGGCAGCGGTACACCTGCGAGCAGCGGCAGCAAACAGGGCGGCTAACAGGGGAGTGTGAGAGGGAGTTCTTATTGGAGGAGAAGGTACCTGTATTTGCATCTGTCATTGTTGGTCTTGTGTGTTCTCGTGTGTTGGTTTGTAGGGGCCGGAAGGGGCTGGGTGCTGGGAAGGACGCCGAGCCCTGAGTAGGGGGCGGGGCTTGGCTGATCAAGGGGCCCATAAAAGCGGCCGCCCAGCCAGGCAGCGGTACAGCTGTGAGCAGCGGCAGCAAACAGGGCGGCTAACAGGGGAGTTTGAGAGGGAGTTCTCATTGGAGGAGAAGGTACCTGTATTTGCATCTGTCCTTGTTGGTCTTGTGTGTTCTCGTGTGTTGGTTTGTAGAGGCCGGCAGGGGCTGGGAAGGACGCCGAGCCCTGAGTAGGGGGCGGGGCTTGGTTGATCAAGGGGCCCATAAAAGCGGCTGCCCAGCCAGGCAGCGGTACAGCTGCGAGCAGCGGCAGCAAACAGGGCGGCTAACAGGGGAGTTTGAGAGGGAGTTCTCATTGGAGGAGAAGGTACCTGTATTTGCATCTGTCCTTGTTGGTCTTGTGTGTTCTCGTGTGTTGGTTTGTAGGGGCCGGCAGGGGCTGGGAAGGACGCCGAGCCCTGAGTAAGGGGCGGGGCTTGGCTGATCAAGGGGCCCATAAAAGCGGCCGCCCAGCCAGGCAGCGGTACAGCTGCGAGGAGCGGCAGCAAACAGGGCGGCTAACAGGGGAGTTTGAGAGGGAGTTCTCATTGGAGGAGAAGGTACCTGTATTTGCATCTGTCCTTGTTGGTCTTGTGTGTTCTCGTGTGTTGGTTTGTAGGGGCCGGCAGGGGCTGGGAAGGACGCCGAGCCCTGAGTAGCGGGCGGGGCTTGGCTGATCAAGGGGCCCATAAAAGCGGCCGCCCAGCCAGGCAGCGGTACAGCTGCGAGCAGCGGCAACAAACAGGGCGGCTAACAGGGGAGTTTGAGAGGGAGTTCTCATTGGAGGAGAAGGTACCTGTATTTGCATCTGTCATTGTTGGTCTCGTGTGTTGGTTTGTAGGGGCCGGCGGGGGCTGGGAAGGACGCCGAGCCCTGAGTAGGGGGCGGGGCTTGGCTGATCAAGGGGTCCATAAAAGCGGCCGCCCAGCCAGGCAGCGGTACAGCTGCGAGCAGCGGCAGCAAAGAGGGCGGCTAACAAGGGGAGTTTGAGAGGGAGTTCTCATTGGAGGAGAAGGTACCTGTATTTGCATCTGTCCTTGTTGGTCTCGTGTGTTGGTTTGTAAGGGCCGGCAGGCGATGGGAAGGATGCCGAGCCCTGAGTAGGGGGCGGGGCTTGGCTGATCAAGGGGCCCATAAAAGCGGCCGCCCAGCCAGGCAGTGGTACAGCTGCGAGCAGCGGCAGCAAACAGGGCGGCTAACAGGGGAGTTTGAGTGGGAGTTCTCATTGGAGGAGAAGGTACCTGTATTTGCAGCTGTCCTTGTTGGTCTTGTGTGTTCTCGTGTGTTGGTTTGTAGGGGCCGGCAGGGGCTGGGAAGGACGCCGAGCCCTGAGTAGGGGGCGGGGCTTGGCTGATCAAGGGGCCCATAAAAGCGGCCGCCCAGCCAGGCAGCGGTACAGCTGTGAGCAGCGGCAGCAAACAGGGCGGCTAACAGGGGAGTTTGAGAGGGAGTTCTCATTGGAGGAGAAGGTACCTGTATTTGCATCTGTCCTTGTTGGTCTCGTGTGTTCTCGTGTGTTGGTTTGTAGGGGCCGGCAGGGGCTGGGAAGGACGCAGAGCCCTGAGTTGGGGGCGGGGCTTGGCTGATCAAGGGGCCCATAAAAGCGGCCGCCCAGCCAGGCAGCGGTACAGCTGTGAGCAGCGGCAGCAAACAGGGCGGCTAACAGGGGAGTTTGAGAGGGAGTTCTCATTGGAGGAGAAGGTACCTGTATTTGCATCTGTCCTTGTTGGTCTTCTGTGTTCTCGTGTGTTGGTTTGTAGGGGCCGGAAGGGGCTGGGTGCTGGGAAGGACGCCGAGCCCTGAGTAGGGGGCGGGGCTTGGCTGATCAAGGGGCCCATAAAAGCGGCCGCCCAGCCAGGCAGCGGTACAGCTGCGAGCAGCGGCAGCAAACAGGGCGGCTAACAGGGGAGTTTGAGAGGGAGTTCTCATTGGAGGAGAAGGTACCTGTATTCGCATCTGTCCTTTTTGGTCTTGTGTGTTGGTTTGTAGGGGCCGGCAGGGGCTGGGAAGGACGCCGAGCCCTGAGTAGGGGGCGGGGCTTGGTTGATCAAGGGGCCCATAAAAGCGGCCGCCCAGCCAGGCAGCGGTACACCTGCGAGCAGCGGCAGCAAACAGGGCGGCTAACAGGGGAGTGTGAGAGGGAGTTCTTATTGGAGGAGAAGGTACCTGTATTTGCATCTGTCCTTGTTGGTCTTGTGTGTTGGTTTGTAGGGGCCGGCAGGGGCTGGGAAGGACGCCGAGCCCTGAGTAGGGGGCGGGACTTGGCTGATCAAGGGGCCCATAAAAGCGGCCGCCCAGCCAGGCAGCGGTACAGCTGTGAGCAGCGGCAGCAAACAGGGCGGCTAACAGGGGAATTTGAGAGGGAGTTCTCATTGGAGGAGAAGGTACCTGTATTTGCATCTGTCCTTGTTGGTCTCGTGTGTTCTCGTGTGTTGGTTTGTAGGGGCCGGCAGGGGCTGGGTGCTGGGAAGGACGCCGAGCCCTGAGTAGGGGGCGGGGCTTGGCTGATCAAGGGGCCCATAAAAGCGGCCGCCCAGCCAGGCAGCGGTACAGCTGCGAGCAGCGGCAGCAAACAGGGCGGCTAACAGGGGAGTTTGAGAGGGAGTTCTCATTGGAGGAGAAGGTACCTGTATTTGCATCTGTCTTTGTTGGTCTTGTGTGTTGGTTTGTAGGGGCCGGCAGGGGCTGGGTGCTGGGAATTACGCCGAGCCCTGAGTAGGGGACGGGCCTTGGCTGATCAAGGTGCCCATGAAAGCGGCCGCCCAGCCAGGCAGCGGTACAGCTGCGAGCAGCGGCAGCAAACAGGGCGGCTAACAGGGGAGTTTGAGAGGGAGTTCTCATTTGAGGAGAAGGTACCTGTATTTGCATTTGTCCTTGTTGGTCTTGTGTGTTCTCGTGTGTTGGTTTGTAGGGGCCGGAAGGGGCTGGGTGCTGGGAAGGACTCCGAGCCCTGAGTAGGGGGCGGGGCTTGGCTGATCAAGGGGCCCATAAAAGCGGCCGCCCAGCCAGGCAGCGGTACAGCTGCGAGCAGCGGCAGCAAACAGGGCGGCTAACAGGGGAGTCTGAGAGGGAGTTCTCATTGGAGGAGAAGGTACCTGTATTTGCATCTGTCCTTGTTGGTCTCGTGTGTTGGTTTGTAGGGGCCGGCAGGGGCTGGGAAGGACGCCGAGCCCTGAGTAGGGGGCGGGGCTTGGCTGATCAATGGGCCCATAAAAGCGGCCGCCCAGCCAGGCAGTGGTACAGCTGTGAGCAGCGGCAGCAAACAGGGCGGCTAACAGGGGAGTTTGAGAGGGAGTTCTCATTGGAGGAGAAGGTACCTGTATTTGCATCTGTCCTTTTTGGTCTCGTGTGTTCTCGTGTGTACGTTTGTAGGGGCCGGCAGGGGCTGGGTGCTGGGAATTACGCCGAGCCCTGAGTAGGGGGCGGGCCTTGGCTGATCAAGGTGCCCATGAAAGCGGCCGCCCAGCCAGGCAGCGGTACAGCTGCGAGCAGCGGCAGCAAACAGGGCGGCTAACAGGGGAGTTTGAGAGGGAGTTCTCATTGGAGGAGAAGGTACCTGTATTTGCATCTGTCTTTGTTGGTCTTGTGTGTTGGTTTGTAGGGGCCGGCAGGGGCTGGGAAGGACGCCGATCCCTGAGTAGGCGGCGGGGCTTGGTTGATCAAGGGGCCCATAAAAGCGGCCGCCCAGCCAGGCAGCGGTACAGCTGCGAGCAGCGGCAGCAAACAGGGCGGCTAACAGGGGAGTGTGAGAGGGAGTTCTTATTGGAGGAGAAGGTACCTGTATTTGCATCTGTCATTGTTGGTCTTGTGTGTTCTCGTGTGTTGGTTTGTAGGGGCCGGAAGGGGCTGGGTGCTGGGAAGGACGCCAAGCCCTGAGTAGGGGGCGGGGCTTGGCTGATCAAGGGGCCCATAAAAGCGGCCGCCCAGCCAGGCAGCGGTACAGCTGCGAGCAGCGGCAGCAAACAGGGCGGCTAACAGGGGAGTTTGAGAGGGAGTTCTCATTGGAGGAGAAGGTACCTGTATTTGCATCTGTCCTTGTTGGTCTTGTGTGTTCTCGTGTGTTGGTTTGTAGAGGCCGGCAGGGGCTGGGAAGGACGCCGAGCCCTGAGTAGGGGGCGGGGCTTGGTTGATCAAGGGGCCCATAAAAGCGGCTGCCCAGCCAGGCAGCGGTACAGCTGCGAGCAGCGGCAGCAAACAGGGCGGCTAACAGGGGAGTTTGAGAGGGAGTTCTCATTGGAGGAGAAGGTACCTGTATTTGCATCTGTCCTTGTTGGTCTTGTGTGTTCTCGTGTGTTGGTTTGTAGGGGCCGGCAGGGGCTGGGAAGGACGCCGAGCCCTGAGTAAGGGGCGGGGCTTGGCTGATCAAGGGGCCCATAAAAGCGGCCGCCCAGCCAGGCAGCGGTACAGCTGCGAGGAGCGGCAGCAAACAGGGCGGCTAACAGGGGAGTTTGAGAGGGAGTTCTCATTGGAGGAGAAGGTACCTGTATTTGCATCTGTCCTTGTTGGTCTTGTGTGTTCTCGTGTGTTGGTTTGTAGGGGCCGGCAGGGGCTGGGAAGGACGCCGAGCCCTGAGTAGCGGGCGGGGCTTGGCTGATCAAGGGGCCCATAAAAGCGACCGCCCAGCCAGGCAGCGGTACAGCTGCGAGCAGCGGCAACAAACAGGGCGGCTAACAGGGGAGTTTGAGAGGGAGTTCTCATTGGAGGAGAAGGTACCTGTATTTGCATCTGTCATTGTTGGTCTCGTGTGTTGGTTTGTAGGGGCCGGCGGGGGCTGGGAAGGACGCCGAGCCCTGAGTAGGGGGCGGGGCTTGGCTGATCAAGGGGTCCATAAAAGCGGCCGCCCAGCCAGGCAGCGGTACAGCTGCGAGCAGCGGCAGGAAAGAGGGCGGCTAACAAGGGGAGTTTGAGAGGGAGTTCTCATTGGAGGAGAAGGTACCTGTATTTGCATCTGTCCTTGTTGGTCTCGTGTGTTGGTTTGTAAGGGCCGGCAGGCGATGGGAAGGATGCCGAGCCCTGAGTAGGGGGCGGGGCTTGGCTGATCAAGGGGCCCATAAAAGCGGCCGCCCAGCCACGCAGTGGTACAGCTGCGAGCAGCGGCAGCAAACAGGGCGGCTAACAGGGGAGTTTGAGTGGGAGTTCTCATTGGAGGAGAAGGTACCTGTATTTGCAGCTGTCCTTGTTGGTCTT
>NW_027053934.1:0-19000 GCF_011386835.1 Chrysemys picta bellii
CTTTGTCACCTTGTAGGAAGAGATGGAATCTGGATGATGGGGATGGATCACTTGATAAATTGCCCTGTTCTGTTCATTCCTTCTGAAGCATCTGGCACTGGCCACTGTCAGAAGATGGAATGCTGGGCTGGATGGACCACTGGTCTGATCCAATATGGCTGTTCGTATGATCCAGGCCTCTAGTTCCCCTTGGACAGTTAAATAAAACCCTTCATCTCTCCATCCATTGACTTTATATAATCTCACTTTTCTTTAGACACTTGGGCCAGCACTTTCAAACATGGATGTCAAAAGTTAGGTACCTAAATCCATACTTCTTCTTCAACGCTTAGCCGAACGGTCAGCCGTAGCAATTGTTCACCATTGATCCGTTCCTGTGCTTGACGGGCCGAGAGTCCAACATCGGAATAGACTTGAGGCACCCATGTAATAGGGGGCCTGCCTTTGGGCTGCCTGCACCCCTTGATTGGTGGAATTGTCTCTCGGATGTTACGAGCCACTCAAAGAACGGCGTTCGCCGGAACGTCTTGTGGCATACTCGCAACATGTCTGAAAAGCATAAGACGCCATCTGCGACAATGGCCCCAGTAGTCTGTAGACCGGAGCGACCATAAACATCTGCTTTACAAATGAAGTCATTCCACTCTATGCCCAATATACAACGTTGGCATTTTATGTGGAAAGCCTCCAGCTTTGCCCACTCTGAGTGGCGCAGTCCCAATGTTTCGCAACCGTACAGCAGTACAGAGAGGATACAGCTCGATTAGATCCTGAACTTGGTTGTCGTGCCGAGATGATGTTGATTCCGTATTCATTGTAAACGACCCATGCCAGAGGCTGCAATGCCACACTCAGGCACCTAAATAAATGGCCTGACCTTTCTCAAATGCTGAATACCAAGAACTTCTCACTCGAATCTGCCGAAGCCATGGCTGTTCAGCTCCTCTGAAAATCAATCCACTCGTTTAGATGCCTGAATAGGAATGTTAGTGCCAGACTTTGGACAGTGACATAGGAAGACGTTGGCCTGAGCCTATGCATGGACTCTCATCCTACAATCCAGCCCCTCAACAGATACATCCCAGCTTCTGACTGTGAGCCATTCAGCTACAACGGGGAGGCCTGGATGCTGTAAGTGAATTAACATGTAATGATAGATAGACAGATAGATAGTATACGCTATTCTTTCTACCATCTGCCGTACGGATTTGCTCTGTAGAGCTTGCTGTCCCTGTTACTCAAGGGTATTTATGTTGCAGAGCCCCACATGAGAGAGGGAAGGATTTCAGGCCCAAGGCCCAAGTGGGGCAGGAAGAAGCACACAACAAAGTTGCCTTCTTTGCTGAGGTAAGTTTTGTTGAACTGAGATTGCAGAGCGTTGCTCAGTCCCATATTCTCACAACTGGCAGTGCCCCATATATATGTCTGGGGCACCTTGCATCCCCATTTCTTGACCTGTAAGTGGGGTGGCCTGGGGTTTATGTAAAAGGCAGGGATTGTGTTGAAACCATAATCATCCAGATACTTCTGAGGAAATCCCTCTGGAACAGTGGAAATAGCGTAGCATTCGGCCATCAGTCCCTCGGTAATTTCCCAGATTGTGACTGCGTTTGATTTCCCGTGAGACGTCTTGAAAACTGCTCTCTTTGTTGAGAGGCTGAACCTCTGAAAGTTCGCCCTGGAGAATGTAAGCATTGACAGGAGAGCCGTTGTGTTGATTCCCTAGGGCGCACTGTCCAGCACGCCGGCAGACAGACCCAGATCAGAAGGCCTGGACTTGGTACGTGAACGTAAGTAATATCCTTAGGTTAGTGCAGTGAGGAAGCAGAGGTCCCAGGGTGTGGGTCAAGGAGATGGCAATGGGGACGCAGAGGCCCTGTCATGGCACCAATGGGGTCTAATTTGTACTGTGTGCTTTGGTCATCCACTGTGTGATGATCCTCTTCTGTAATGGGCGCCATCGGCCTGTTGTAATGGCTCCAACACCACCCTCCTCCCAGCCTCAGGAGAGGGAGGTGTTCCCAAGGGAGAAGGGGCATGGCTGTGGCATCCCCGAGGCTTCTCTGCTTTATGCTGGGGACTGGCCCAGTGGCCAGATGGCCTCCAAGTTGGTGGGGGTGGTGCACAAAAGCGGCTTTCAGGCACATTCCCACGCAGCTGCCAGGATCTGCACTGAGCCTAGGATCTGCAGAACCATATCACAGGCTGGGCCTCAAGGCTGGCAGGTTGGCAGATGCTGCACTGAGCAGCAGAGTTACTCTGTGTCCTGAGTCAGGAAGCTTTTCTGCTGCTTCGCTGATCAGAGGAGCCTGGTAGTTAAATGAGGCAGGAAGATACACCTGGTTAATGCAAAGACACAGATGGAGCCCTGGAAGCCCGTATTTCCTGGTGGTTAGTCAAAGAAGATCAGGCCAGGGCAATATGACTTGACAGTCTTCAGCAAGGACTCATCAGAGAGACCAACAGATGTAAAGAGGGAGGAGGTGGGGGATATTGGGTACAAACTCCCCAGATCCAGTTCCTTAGTCCAGGATCTGAGTGAGGGTGAGACCAGCCCGTCAGTCAAAGGAAATAGTGGACAGTGAGATGGTTATAGGCTAAGCCTAGAGACGCAGGAATGAGTCCAACCCCTATCTGTTCATGGTGGCCTGATCCAAACAAAGCTCACGGAAGTCAGTCTCTCTGTTGTCTTTAATGGGCTTTGGCCCAGGCCCATGGAGAAGAGAATGTGTTTTTTGAGCCCTACAAAGGACAGAGCAGAGACCATTTCCATCATTAATAGTATGATGATTGAGCTGGAATAAAGCTAATCCAGGGTTCCCCTTTCTCTGCTGTTGCTAAACTTCTTTTTTCCTTGTTGATCCCCCAACACACGAACTGCTGGGCACTGCCAAAGTCCACAAAGAGGAGAAAAGAGGAAGGAGCAGCATCAGCCTGCTAAAATTCATGGCTGAGGACGGACCAAGTAACCTTTGACCCTGACTAGCTCATTATGCGTTCCACAGGGGACCCTTATTACATAACAGTACAGTGATTGGCCAGCCCCAGGCTGGCAGGATAAACCCAGAGCACAGCAACCTCTGTCCTCATGACTGAAACGGGCTAGTGCCACTAGACTGGGCCATGCCTCCTTCACCTCTATTACGCAGCAGTAAGGGTGTGAATCACAGCAAGGAGATCAAAGCTCTGTAGAGCTAGAGACAAGCTCTCTCCTCGCCACCTTTCAGATGGCAATTCTCACCCCTCCCCCACCCCCACCCTCCCACACACACACACACACATTTACAGAGGAGACTCTAGACAAAATACAGCAAAGGGCAAAATAACTGGTCCCTGGACTGTAGGAGGAGAGTTATGGGCAGGGAGTGAGGGAGCTGATGGCAAGGGGAAGGCTCCGGGCGAGTGTGGTCCCGGTGGTCAGAGAGCCTACGGGAGTTATTCACATTCTCAGGATGCCGGGACAATTGCTTAAAACTAAGACAGGAAAGCTGGAGGCAAGACCACGTTAACCATTAAAGCAGCCTGTCGGTTTGCCTGGGACGGGGACAGTCCAGCTCGCAGCGTAGTTCTCCTACAGTCGCTCTGGACTGACTCTGGCTCTTGTCCCCACTGAGTCTCCCACCCCAGCCACCATGCGCACATGAGCCCAGGGCGATTCTGAGGAGACCCCTATTTTCTGAACAACGGCTTCAGGAAGGACCTGGCTGGCTGGGAAAGCGCAGAGCACTACAGAGCCAGCTGGGCCCTTCATGTTTTTCAGCCTGTCAGCATATTGGATTCAGACTAATTCTCAGGCTGAACTCTATTTAGAACAGGTACCTTTGTTCCTTCCTGTGCTAACGTCACTCCACTTTGGGGGAGAATAAGGACAGAGGCGTATTAGAGATCTGTAGAAAGACCATCTGGGAGACAGATTCTTCCACAGCTGCTACTGTGGGATTCTGACAGCTTCCTCTGAACCATTGGGTGCTGGGTGCTGTCAGAGATGGGGTCCTGGACTGGATGGAACTCAAGTTTTGATTCAGTCTGCTAATGCCTATAGCTAGTCCTTCACTAGTCAGTACCAGACGCCAAGAACCAGCTCCTCAGATGGTGCAAATTGGCTCAGCGCTATGGACGGCAATGGAGCTCTGCAAATTCCCACCAGCTGAGGATCTCTAGCCCTGCAGCATCAGTGACTCAGGACACTGGAGGGTGTTGGCCGAGGCTTTGAAATGATCATGGCAGTGAGAGATGGGCTCAGACTGGAAACCCAAACCCAGCACTGGTGGACTTGGGGACGCTGAGATCTGGATCCGGAGCCAGAGCTGAATGATGTGGCTTGGGGCAGTCGCTGATTACAATAACCCCTGGTGTGTAGCTAGGCTGTGTGCACTGCACACTGGGCTCCCAACTGCAGGATTTGACTAGGAGCCTTTTAAAAAAAAAAGTTTTGAGGTGCAGAAGGACAAGGAAAAATGTGACACCCTGTCCCAGACCCTGAGCTATTTCTATAGTACAGGGGTCCCTTTACGAACACAGCTGCCATCTCCATACAGCAGCTAACAAAAAAAAAAAGCTTCCATGATCCTTAAATCCTGACCCTGTCCCTCTTCCATCCTGCGCTGTCCTTTATTACACAAAGGCCTTGTCTACACTTACGTCAGCACGTAGGGTGCGTGTAGCTACACGTGCAAGGCTGTGGTAGGGAGGGCAGCCAGGCTCAGCTTGGGGAGCTGCCGGTGCCATTCCGCACTGCCTCCCCCCACCAGAGCCTTTCCCCACTGGAATCTTTCACTGCTGTGGGGAAAGGCTCTGGCAGCGGGGAAGGGGCAGGACTCTACCCTACTAAATATAGCAGCGTAGACACGGGAGGCCCTGCATGGGCAGGTAGGGTGCATAGCCATAGGGTTCAAGCGTCCCTTTACTTGCCTTAGCCAGGCCTCACCATCTACACTGCTGTTACACCCGTGCTAGCAGGGTCGAAATAGCCCCAAGTGTAGACCTATCCAAAGCAACCACCGCTGTTCCTGGAGTCCTAATTGACTGCGCTTGAAGAGGCTTGGGGATTGCAAAGGAAGACAGGGTCCAAGTTAACACCCTAGCCCAGCAGCAGCCCCTCTGGTGGGAATTCGTCCTGGGCTCACTGCAAGGAAACAGTTCCCCCTTAGTTAGGAATTTGTATTGTTCTTCCAAAAAAGTAAGGCAGAAACTAGTCATGTAAGCCACTCACCACAGGATGGCGCTGATGCTCTGCCTCCCCTACGTTTTTCTCCTCTTAGGTCCCTTTGCAGCGAATCAGATTATGGCCGGTCTCTGTGCCCATTGATGCAGTCTGAGTAGCAGGAGCCCTTCAGCCCCACGGTGACATGGGCTGTTATGTGTTTGGATGATTAATCCTTCCTCTTCCTATTCCAGGCCAGAAGGGCTGAGGTGCTGTTTCCCGAGGAACTGTTCCAGGACTAGCGAGGTAAGCACAGCGTACACGGGCCGTGCACTACAGCTCTAGGTACACCCAGGAGCGCCGCCAGCGTTTTTGCCGCCCTAGGTGGCGGAAGGTCCCGCCCCCAAAATGCCGCCCCTGACAGGCGGCAGAAGGTCCCGCCCCCGAAATACCGACGACAACGGGGGCAGCCGAAGATCCGGCCGCCGCGGTCGCCGCCCCCCAAATGTTAGCGCCCAAGGCAACCGCCTAGGTTGCCTAATGGGTTGTGCCGGCCCTGGGTACACCCCTGTAACCCTAGAGGGGCAGGAAACGTGGTCCTTTCAGGTGGAAACAATGGTCGTTTTAATATGAGTGTAGAGTGTTTAGATGCAAGCTGGATGGCTAGAAACAGAGAGTTTGGAAGATCAATTTGTAGCTGAAGATCATTGTTTTTACTGTGTTTTTTCCCCCTCTCATAGGAGCCTTTCCAAGCGTCACAGAAGTACGGGCCAGAGTTAACATGGCATAGAGTTGTTTGTTGCATAATAAAGCTGATGATGATTTCCAAGTGTTTGCGGCCAACTTTCCTCACTGTGCACTAGGCTGCGTGTAGCCATATGACTGAGATGTCGGCCTTCTCTTTTCTGGGCACTGAACCTTTAATAGTAGAGGAATCTTGCTGGCTGCAAGCATCCTGGCTAGGGTTGCCAGGTGTCCGGTTTTTGACCGGAACACCCGCTCGAAAAGGGATCCTGGCGGCTCCGGTCAGCACTACTGACTGGGCTGTCAAAAGTCCGGTTGGCGTGGGACTGGCAGGCTCCCTACCTGGCTCCGCGCGTCTCCCCGCAAGCAGTGACATGTCCCTTGGCTCCTAGATGGAGGGACGGCCACAGCCCCATGCACAGCCCCCACCCCGAGCGCTGGCTCCGCATCTCCCATTGCCTGGGAGCCGCAGCCGACGGGAGCTGCAGGGGTGGCACCTGAGGGTGGAGACAGCGTGCACAGCTGCATGACTGCGCCTCCGCCTAGGAGCCAAGGGACATGTCACCCTTTCCCTGGAACCGGCTGAGGTAAACACCACCCGGAGCCCGCACTCCAAAACCCCTCCTGCACCCCAACCCCCTGACCCAGCTCTGAGCCCCCTCCTGCACCCAAGCTTGGGGATTGGTCCTGCTTTGAGCAGGGGGTTGGACTAGATGACCTCCTGAGGTCTCTTCCAACCCTGATATTCTATGACTCTATGATTCCCTCCCAGAGTCTGCACCCTCCCCAACACCCCAACACCCTACCCCAGCCCTGAGCCTCCCCTGCACCCCAAGCCCCTCATCCCTAGCCCCACCCCAGAGGCCGCACCCCGAGCCGAAGCCCTCACCCCCTTCCACTCCCCAACCACCTGCCTCAGCCCGGTGAAAATGAGGGAGTGGAGTGAGGGTGGGGGAGAGCGAGCGACAGAGGGCGGGGGGAATGGAGTGAGCGGGGGTGGGGCCTCGGAGACGGGGCGGGGCAGGGCCTCGGTGATAGGGTGGCAATGGAAGGGGCCTTGGAGAAGGGTTACAGCAGGGGTGTTCGGTTTTGTGTGATTAGAAAGTCAGCAGCCCTAATGCTGACCTTCGGGGGCAGGGGGCAAAGCCGGGGGGCCTGCTGTAGTCTGATCAATGGCTGTAGTTCCAAGTGGTGCTTGTTGGCTCACAGTGGAGCAAGTTAAGCCTTTCTTTTCGAAAACTCAGCCGGGCATTTTGAAGGAGAATCTCAGCTTTCTTCTTCCTTTCTTTCAAGTGAGTCGCTCTAGATTTTATGGCTGTGGGTAAATACTTCAAAATGTGAACTCCAAAGGCTCAAAAACCATTTATTGATTTATTAACCTCATGATTTGGGGGGACATGACATGATTTTTGAACATGGGTTGTTGGCCCTACTGCCTCTGCGTCTAACCCTTGGCAGGGGGAAAGGTTGCCAATTTAGGTTGGACGTATTCCTGAAGGTTTCATAACATGACATAAAGATTAATTAAAAATTAATCTTGAATACATGGAGACACCAAGCCAATCCTGGAGGCTTGGCAACCCTACCTGCAGCACAAGCTGCCTTCTCTCAAGAAGAAACACCTACAAGCGACGTCCCCCAGCTCTGCCCACTCTCTGTTTTCTTGCTCCATTTTATCATTCTGTCTTCATCACAAATCACCCTTTCCCCTGCCCTGTGGGTCATTCTATCTGTTCCTCTTCCTTGCGTGTCTCTCTCCCTCCATCTTTGTTCCTCGTTCTCTGGGCCCACCTGTTTCCTCCCTCCCTTGTTCTCTACCTCATCTTCTGCTTTGCCCACCCTTGATTCATCACCTACCTAGAAATTTAGCTCAAGAAACTCCCTGAAAAGGCAGAGGAACAAATCTGTACAGACACATGCCTAGAATCCCGACCAGGGGTATTCAATTTGCTACCCAAGAGCCATAAACCTGGAAATCCTGGACACCCCATCATCTCAGGCATTGGCACCCTGACAGCAGGATTTCTGGCTATGTAGACTATCTCCTCAGGTCCTACGCTACCAGCACTCCTAGCTATCTTCGAGACACCACTGACTTCCTGAGGAAACTACAATCCATTGGTGACCTTCCAGAAAATACCATCCTGGTCATTATGGATGTAGAAGCTCTCTACACCAACATTCCACACAAAGATGGACTACAAGCCGTCAGGAACAGTATCCCCGATAATATCACAGCAAATCTGGTGGCTGAACTTTGTGACTTTCATAGAATCATAGAATATCAGGGTTGGAAGGGACCTCAGGAGGTCATCTATTCCAACCCCCGGCTCAAAGCAGGACCAATCCCCAGGCAGATTTTTGCCCCAGATCCCTAAATGGCCCCCTCAAGGATTGAATTCACAACCCTCAGTTTAGCAGGTCAATGTCAAACCACTGAGCTATCCCTACCCCCCTCACCCCTCACTTTGTCCTCACCCACAACTACTTCACATTTGGGGACAATGTATACCTTCAAGTCAGCAGCACTGCTATGGATACCCGCATGGCTCCACACTATGCCAACATTTTTATGACTGACTTAGAAGAACGCTTACTCAGCTCTCGTCCCCTAACATCCCTACTCTACTTGCGCTACATGGATGACATCTTCATTATCTGGAACCAAGGAAAAGAAGCCCTTGAGTAATTCCACCATGATTTCAACAATTTCCCTCCCACCATCAACCTCAGCCTGGACCAGTCCACACAAGAGATCCACTTCCTGGACACTACAGTGCTAATAAGCGATGGTCACATAAACACCACCCTATACCGGAAACCTACTGACCGCTATACTTACCTACATGCCTCCAGCTTTCATCCAGACCACATCACATGATCCATTGTCTATAGCCAAGTTCTAAGATAGAACCGCATTTGTGCCAATCCCTCAGACAAACTGTGCGCTTGTGAAGAGACTGTGCACAGTGTGAAGATTGATCTCATTGATAGATTGTCAGCTCTTCATGGCAGGGATTGTCTTTTGTCTTGTGTTTGTGCAGCATCTGGCACAATGGGACCTACAAGATCTCTATCAAGCGTTCTTAAAACTACAATACCCACCTGCTGAAGTGAAGAAACAGATTGACAAAGCCAAAAGAGTACCCAGAAGTCACCTACTACAGGACAGGCCCAACAAAGAAAGTAACAGAACGCCACTAACCGTCACCTTCAGCCCCCAACTAAAACCTCTCCAGCGCATCAACAAGGATCTGCAACCTATCCTGAAAGACGATCCCTCACTCTCACAGATCTTGGGAGACAAGCCAGTCCTCGCTTACAGACAGCCACCCAACCTGAAGCAAATACTCACCAGCAACCACACACCACACAACAAAAACACTAACCCAGGAACCAAACCCTGCAACAAACCCCGGTGCCAACTCTGTCCACATATCTATTCAAGGGACATCATCATAGGACCTAATTACATCAGCCATACCATCAGGGGCTCGTTCATCTGCACATCATATGCCAGCAATGCCCCTCTGCCATGTACATTGGCCAAACCGGACAGTCTCCACGCAAAAGAATAAATGGACACAAATCAGACATCAAGAATTATAACATTAAAAAACCAGTCAGAGAACATTTCAACGTCCCTGGTCGCTCTGTTACAGACCTAAAAGTCGCAATTCTTCAACAAAAAAACTTCAAAAACAGACTCCAATGAGAAACTGCAGAAGTGGAATTAATTTGCAAACTGGACACTATTAAATTAGGCTTGAATAAAGACTGGGAGTGGATAGGTCATTACACAAACGAAAACTATTTCCCCATGCTAATTTTTCTGCTACTGTTACTCACACCTTCTTTTCAACTATTTGAAATGAACCATCCTGATTATAACTACAAAAGGTTTTTTCTCCTGTTGATAATAGCTCACCTTAATGGATTAGTCTCGTTAGAGTTGGTATGGCAACCTCAATTTTTTCATGTTCTCTCTCTCTCTCTATCTATATAGATATCTTCTTACTGTATTTTCCACTGCAAGCATCCGATGAAGTGGGTTTTAGCCCACAAAAGCTTATGCCCAAAAAAAGTGCCACAAGGACTCCTTGTTCTTTTTGCTGATACGGACTAACACAGCTACCACTCTGAAACCTGCATTAACACAGACGCTTTCTGGCTTGCTTTTGGATCCAAAGCCATCAGCAGTTGAGAGACTCTGTCTTAAAAGGGACACAATCAACTTCCACCAGAATTTTGATTACTTTCCACTTTTAACTCCTGCTTCCAAAACACCCAGCGATCTGAAAAAGAAAACAACCTATTGTGGCTCCCTTCGGAGCCCTAATAGGATCTTAATTAGGTAATATGGTATGCTTTTGCATTTCTTTTACCCCTTCTACAATATACACTGCACGTTTTGGGGAAAACGCACATTCCTTCCATAGTTTAACTTTTATAACATTAGCCATATTAATTTTTACATAAGGTGTCACTGTTTCTTTTGTGCTCACAGAGTTTTTATGTACCCTTATCAAAGTGACAGTTTGATGACACAGAGCCACCTTAAGGCTCTGTCTGGGGCATTGTCTTTTTTAAAAAAATTTATTTATTTATTTTTTACTACAAGTCTTATTAGCTATTTTGTTACTAAAAAACAAATCCAGAATTTTTTTCCCATTCGCCTGGGTTTGACTGCCCTGCTGCAGCCACGACTTTGGTCTTTTAAAAAGATATTGAACTTATAAAGCATTAAGGTACCTTAAGGGTTAAATGCTAAATACCAAAGCCAAACACCACTAGTTACCTGCGGATGGCAAAAAGTGTTTCTCAGTGTTGCAACTTTGAACGAACAATTCAAATGGAATTTAGAGATATTATTTAAAAACAAAACCCAATTCATCTGAAGCCTACAAAACAAGAGTTTTACAACCAGGAGTGTTGATTTAGGTCCTAAACACTCCACATATTTACACAATATATTTATACACACTATACATATTTTTTCTTAACATTCCTTACACTGCTCTAATTTTTACACAGCTGTACATAGATTACATTTGTATACATTTGGGGTTCCGTTCCAATAGAAACCCCTTATATTCTTTTAGCGAATTTAACTAAATTGTCCATAATCAAATTATGTAAATCAGATAGTCTCTTTGCCTGGCTTATTTACAGACATTCCTTTAGAAAAGGGCCCATTTCCCTTCAGAATGGCTGCAAAGAAACTAGGAATTCTCTTTCAATAACACTTTTCCTTTTGAACATTTTTACAACATTCAACTGCTTAATTCCCTCCAGCTTCTGCAGAGCTAACGTCTCACTCTCTTTCCTAAATCACTTGCTTAGCTCCCAAAATGATGCCTTCATCAACTCAGATTTCACCATTCCAAGTAGTGTTCCAGGGATCTGAATTCCCCAGGCCTGTACTTACTGCTTTCTTTAGTCCTGCCACTATGCCCTCAGGGCTTCCAACCTGTTTTCCCATTTTTTTTTTATTTGTTGCCTGCCTGCTTGTCTGGGCCCGATTCTGCATTTCTTGCTGAAACGTCCCTTTCCATGGACACCGGCTTTGGTCCATTAGCAATTTAGCAAGGAGGATGGGCTCCTCCACTAGCCCCCACCCCTCCTGGTCCCTTACCTGAAACATTTTTTTTAAATTGTGAAATCACAACAATATCCCACCCTCCTATATCCCTCAGAGTGAGGTCTTACAGAAATCTACCCCTTATTTGCCCATGCTTGTGCTGGGGCTTACAAAACACAAAAAGAAGAACAGGAGTACTTGTGCACCTTAGAGACTAACAAATTTATTAGAGCATAAACTTTCGTGGACTACAGCCCACTTCTTCGGATGTAGTCCACGAAAGCTTATGCTCTAATAAATTTGTTAGTCTCTAAGGTGCCACAAGTACTCCTGTTCTTCTTTTTGCGGATACAGACTAACACGGCTGCTACTCTGAAAACACAAAAAGTCTACACCCACTAAAAACAATGCCTGACAGAGCAGGACGGGGGAAAGCTAAGCCCCCATCTTTTGGGCTCGATCCTGCTACGACCGAGGGTATATTCACCTATGAAATTTTTCCCCGACAGACAGGTTGGAGTGAGGACTCTAATCCTCCCCCTAGAACTCGGGGTGTGCACACCTGAATGATCGATCACTTTATATGGAGGGCATAACCTTTTAGCAATATTTAGCAGTACAGTAACTCCTCACTTAAAGTCATCCCGCTTAACGTTGTTACGTTGCTGGTCAATTAGGGAACATGCTCATTTAAAGTTGTGCAATGCTCCACTCTTACTTGTTTGGCTGCCTGCTTTCTCCACAGCTGGCAGCCTCCGTATGCCCCCCCCCAGCGCCTCCTGCCCACCAGCAGACCCCGTGGATTGGCGCCTTCCCCCGCCTCCTGCCCGGGGCAATCAGCTGGCTTGTGGCGTTTTGGAGGCAGGAAGGAGGGGGGAGGAGGGGGGAGGAGCGAGGACTCGGCGCGCAGGCTCCCCCTCCCTCCCCTGCCTCCCGAACGCCGCAAGCCAGGTGATTGCCACGGGCAAGAGGCAGGGGGGAGGGAGGGGGAGCCTGCGCTAAGACCTTGCTCCTCCCCCTTCCCTCCTGCCTCCTAAATGCTGCAAGCCAGCTGATTGCCCTGGGCAGGAGGGAGCGGGGAGGAGGGAGGACTCAGCGCACAGACTCCCCCCTGCCTCCTGAACTTGGCAAGCCAGCTGATTACCACAGGCAGGGGGAGAAGTCAGAACTCGGCATGCCTCCCCCCCGCCTCCCGAACATTTCAATCAGCTGGTTTGCGGTGTTAAGAAGGGAGGGGGGAGGACCCAGGACCCTTTATTAAAGGGGGAGGAGGTGGGGGGGGAAGGGGTAGAGTGGGCGGGCTGAGGGTTGAGCCCCCCCGCTCCTGGTGCTTGCAGAGTAGGGGAAGCTGCCCTGGAACCTAACCCCCTCATTTACATTAATTCTTATGGGGAAATTGGATTCGCTTAACATCGTTTCACTTAAAGTCGCATTTTTCAGGAACAGAACTACGACGTTAAGTGAGAAATTACTGTATGTTCAATCACAGTGCATGTCTTCCCCCTTTCACAATTCTCCACCCAAAACTGTTATGCTTAGAAGAAGCCCACGCGATCTTTTTTCAGGGGAAATGGCAATACACCGCGTTTATTGAAGATACAACAATTAGCATATGTATTCAATCACACACACACACCACACACACTGCCAGTCTATGTTATAGTTACCAGTTTAGAGTCCAGATCAATCTAGTGGCCCGTTAGGTTGATCACGGTTAGGGAGGAGCCGGGTTCTGTCGGCCACGACATGATGCTCCGGGGAAGTCTTGGCAGGACGAACCCAAAGTTTCATGGCAAGGCACCCTGTTTACATAGTGATTTTCCTTTATTGGGACCAATGAGTTTTGCACCATCGTGCTGTAATCAATTGTTGTTTGACGAGTGCTTGTTTTCTTAAATTGTCCTCCTTACTTTTTATTTTTTTTTAAAGGAGTTTTTTAGGGAGTTCTCCCAGGCTGGTTTTGATCGCAGCTATTTTGTTCCCATTGATAGGTGCCTGTCTCTTTTTTAGAGTTGTTAATCTGCCCTCCTCTGACATTTCAATAGGGGCGTGTTGCAGCCTCCTGGCGCCCTTGCATCTGTCTCCGGCTCCTTCCTAGACCGTCTGGTTCAGCGATGCCCTATACACTTATCTCTTAACACACACATTTCTTATTTACACACAAAACAGAATTAATTTACACAGAACATTTTGAACAGGAACATGAAGTTGCAGTTCAAAAGAAAACAATCATGGCATTCTTTTACTGATTTTAAAATGCTAACCCTACAACAAAGGGGTGACCTTAAAACGTCTGTTACTGCCCTGAAATCAGCCCAGACACAGATTCCGGCTGATGCAGCTTTACCAAATGGCCCATTAGGCCATTCCTTTCTGCTATTCAAAAAGGGTGGCTGGCAGGATATGATCAAATCATACACCAATACATTTAGCACAAGCTACATTATTATTCTTTATTTTTCATTTTAAATTATACAAAATACAGACATCAAATCCTACTACTACAACTGTATATCATAGGCCCTATATTGCTAACAAGTCTCTTTCAGCAACAAATGTAGAAGCCTGTGCTTTTGGAATAGGAGGAGCTGAGCTCCTTCTCTGCTGTCCCCAGAAAGTTCTGGGTAGCCAACAACTGAGTGTGCTACGTGGCCTTGGATTTATTAAAATGCACAACAGTTTACCCAGTGCAGAGAACACAGCTTACGTGGCGTACGGACCCTTTTGGCCCTCAGGACAGAGACCAGTGGGAGCTGCGTGCGCTCAGCCCCTCTCGAGATCAGCCCCACAGAACGTTTTCCCTTCTCTCGGATTTGTTCTCTGGCTGCTGCTCTGAGAATGGGAGGCCTCCCTGTTCAGAGCCCCATCACACTTCAGGCCACACACGCATAGCGAGAGGCTGATAGGACATCGAGGGACAAATTAAACCATCCGATTGGCTCATCCGCCAGCCATTCATTCTCTGCTCTGTTGACAGAGGCATCTCCACACATCGATGCCGGGTCCCAGCACCAACGTTCTGGACTCTAGGTGGAGACAAGAGGGGCCCTCCCCTTGAGCTCCCACCCAGTCCCCAAACTGTGTCATGCTCTGCCCGAGCCAGGAGCCCACTCGCTGTTGAGCTGCGTGCACCGTGCACCGGGATCTCCGCATCCATTTCTCTATGATCTCATATGGCGTCCAACATCACAATAACTAAGAACTTGCGGCACTCACATGCATCCCATGCATCTTTGCATTGGAGCAAAAGGATTCTGGGATACACTTAAAACCTTCCATCAGCCTATCCCCGGGCCCTTTGGCGTAAATGGAGACGCTCCTTTGGAGGAGAAGGAGATTGGCGGAAACTTCGCAACTGGTGCAGAGTGATCCAGGACGGGCCTGCTGGCAAGCGTCCAGAGCCGTCACATAACTATTCTGCGGCCTCTAAGGTCTGGCGCTCTCTGCCTGCTTGCAAGATCACGCCTGCTGCTGCTCCTCTGCACTAAATGTGGCCGCGTGGCTGTCTCGTAGCAAGACGTGTGTCGGCCCCTCCGAGAAGAGTTTGACTGGACCAGGGAAAAAGGGTTTCTCCTGCTGCAGGAGGTAGATGCCAGTAGCTGTGCATGTCCTTGCAACAGTGTCCCTGCCCTGCTCAGATCATAGACACCTTGTTCTTAATGTACAAGTGGTAGGGGTCGCTCCGCTTGTCCACCTTCCTGGACTTGGTGTAGCCCAGAATCAAACTCCCCACCGTGGCGGCAAACAGGATCATCACGAACAAGATGATCATGTAGGAATAGTCGTCCTTGCTGGCTAGCTTGACATGACTGCCATTTGTCCGCCCCGTGGCCTGTTCTGGTGGGCACAGGATGGCACCGTGAAGTGTTTGGTTCAGGGCCTTCAGCATTGACTGCAGACTTTGGTACCACATCTCCATCAGGTTCCCCACCTCCATGTCCTCGCAACTCCCAGGAAACTTTCTGCCAGGATAAAGGGGGAAAAGTGACTTCTGTCAGGCCTCACTGGGGGATGGGGGGGGGGACACACATACACAGTAAAGAAAAGCCCACTGCAACGAGTCTCAGAACCTGGGTTAACTACCTGGGATTGCGCTGCAGGGCTACATATGGCAGTGTAGACGTCCGGGCTTGCGCTAGAGCCTGGGCTCTGAAACCTGGTGACGGGGTGGGTCTCAGAGCCTGGGTCCGACCCGAGTCTGGATGTCTACACTGCTGGTTTTAGCCCTGCAGCACGAGCCTCAGTCAGTTGACTCGGACTCTGAGATCGCAGGTTATTTCACAATGCTTTGAGGGAACTTACAAGTCACACAGCATCACTGCTGCAAGCCAGGCCCTGCAGTCATGCTGGCTGATTAGCACCAGTGTACAACTTGTGCATATTAGTGAGATGGAATAAAAGTGCAGATCCCAGATAACATAACATTGTGATGTCACCTTCCCCCGAAGGATCCCAAAGCGTAATCCTAATGTATCACCAGCCACAGACACGCAGCGCCACGGAGATGCAGCCACCTCTGGTGCGGAGCACAGCAACCAGACAGCTCACAGTGGGGACATTTTGGCCATGTACACTTTGGAAAACTCCTGTTCTTATGTAGGGAAATCCTGATCCTTTCCTCTGGGGCTGCAGGATAGTCACAACAGATCCATTGCAGGGTGCCAGGCGCAGGATTTGTGGAGTCTGTAGAGAAGCCCTGGCATAGGCCTTACAGATCATGGCTATGCAGGGGCTCTCTGTGCATGGCTCTGATGATGGATTGAGGTAGGGTGCTACTGGGGCAGGAGGGTCTCCGACCCACACGGATCCACCAGCCCTATGCCCTGATGTATAGGGGGCTGGGGCCGGAGGGGGTAAGTAGAGCCCACTGACAGTAACTGCCTCTTTAGGCCTGGTGGGACAGGAAGCTATTAGTGTTCAGCACAGCTGGAAAGATTTTCCCCCATCACGTCTCTGTCTCCCACTCTGCGCTACACCAAAGCTCTGGTGATCCCTCACAAGGTGGGAGCCTCGGCAGAGGTTCTACTCGTATTTCTGTTCCCTGCTTTGCACCGCCCCTCTAGTAGACACCCTGGGGACTTTCCCTCAGCCAAGAGTGACAAGCTACAGATCGGTCTCTTCCTTCCCCACCCGGGGGTCTAGCTTCAGCCTGCCTTCTGAAGGCCCCCGGAGCAGAGTGCAGCACAGAGGAGACCATCCGGCAAGGTCTACACCTCCATCCACATGGCCCCTGTAACTGGGTGATCACCAGTGCCGACAACACGCTCCCTTCATTGTGCTCCCAGTTGGAGGGGCACCGTGGAAGACCCTGGTTAGACAGACGCGCAATCAGCCCCTGTCCATCATGTGCTGGGGCAGCCAGAGAGCAGTCATCCCTGGGTCCTAACCCCATGTCAGGTAAGCCAGGGTAAATTCTTTGTACTTACACAGCATCTCCCATCCAAAGAGCAAGAAAAAGGGGCCATGTGGTGTTGGCATCCGTCCCGTTGTGGAGATGGACAGGTACCGAGATCCCCAAGGTCACACAAGAAGTCACAGACGTCCACAGATAGGCTCCCTCGGGGCAGTCACCCTCAGAGAGGCCAGAGACTGAGTATGCCTGCAGTGTAGGTAGCCCATTGGTGAGGTGGGGCGGAGGAGCTGGCCCCGTCGCTGCCTTCACAGGGCCTGTCCTGTGGACAGACAGAGGATGAGTCTCCAGGGCTGTCAATCAGGCACCATCATTCAGTTAAACTAAACATTAAAGTGGGAGACCTCTCTGGGGCAGGTACCACCTTCTTGGTTCTGCGTCTGTACAGCGCCGAGCACAACGGGGCCCTGATCTTACACGGGGCCCCAGTTTAACCCATGCCATGTTTGGCTCTCTGCCCCTCTCTAGTGGCTCAGCCCCAGAGATTTCAGCTGGTGCCACAGCCATTTTGCTAACGGATCTATTAATTTCACTCAAGCAGTGGAGACTGACTCTCTTCTATTCAGAGCTTCAATCCCAGCAGATAACCTGCCCGGGACACTGTCACGCGAGGCACTGTTGTAATGCAACAAAGCAACCACCTGATCAAACCTCCCGAGATTTCAGAAAAGCTTTCGGCTTGCTTAGGGGCTACGCTGTGAGTCTGCTCCGGTTCTAGCTGCTCCCCAGCCCGGAGCTGGTCTCTCCTTCCCAACATGTCGGGAAAGTCAAACGAACCGAACAGTGACTCTGGGGAAAGGTGAGCCCCTGGCGTGAGTGGAGGTGCAGGGAAACCCTGAAATAAGGGGGGGTGGAAGTGTGAACACAGGGGCCTTGCGGGAGGGGAATGGAGAGATGCCAGGAGCGCTCATCCCACAGCAGCACCAAAGCGTGCGCCCCTCTAATTAAACTGCCCCCCAGAAACACTGCAGAGTGGGGCAGCGTTGGGCACTCAAAGCTCGAGCTGGGGAGTTAATCACAGCTAATTGCCAGGGGTTGAGCCGCCTTCCAACTGCTGAGTGTGGCTGAACACCCTCAAGGACTTGTGGAGCATGGAGGATGCTCCCGGGATCAAGCCCGTGGTACTAATTGGGCCTAGCTGTGAGTGAACGTTCCTACAATAGTACCACACCTACGGTAATAAATGTTGATGGGGAAAGGTGCAAAGGGAAGCCACAGAGAGGGAAGGCGTCCAAACAAAAAGGCCTGTTGATATACCTCAGGGACTGTGTTAACGCCATGCCCCGTAAACAAGAGAAGGGTTGGACCGAAAATCAATGGACCAAAATTGGTTTGTCGGAAATTAGGTCTAATTGGTGAACAAATTCACGAAGGGAAGGGCTGTTGACCCATTTCATCCTTCTGGGGTCCTCAAAAAACCCCAACACTTATGGGAGGAGTGTGTGGGGGGGGAGCGTCATGAGGATGAAACTGGCTGCCAACAACCGCTGGCTGAGAGACCGGAGAACAGGAATGGAGCAAGATTCCCCATCACGGCTGCCACCCCCACCAGCTCCTGGGACCCAGAACCCAACCATGACACTGTTAGGACTTCGTCGTCCTGATTCTCAGCAACGTCCCGACAGGGCCAAGCCAAGAGAAGGACCCAGACTCAGGCGACATCTACTCTACAGACCTGTATCGGTATCACTACGTCGCTCAGGGATGTGAAAAATCCACCTCCCTGAGTGACGCACTTCTACTGACTTGTAGACAGCGCGATATCGATGGGAGAGCTTCTCCCGCCAACATAGCCGCCGCCTCTCAGGGAGGTGGATTAACTACGCCACTGGGAGAAACTCTCCTGTCGGTGTAGGCGCGTCTTCATGTAAGCGCTACAGCGGCGCAGCTGTGCCGACGCAGCGTTTGAAGTGTAGACCTGCCTCAGTGCTGCAGGTTTTGATTCCAGCCCTGGGGCACAGCGTTCTGGCTGGCCAGGCAGTTGCAGGAGAGCAACGAGGGCCCGAGCAGCACAGGCCCTTGTGCAGCTGCACAGGTCGCACAGACCCACGACGGTCACTGCTGCTCTGGCCGAGATTCCCCTCCACCACACAAAGTCTGTGCCGGTCAGCTGATCTGCACA
>NW_027053935.1:0-19000 GCF_011386835.1 Chrysemys picta bellii
AGTGGCCCCTCTGCTTGGCCGCCAAGCATCTGGACCGGTGCTTCGCTGAGTGCAAGCGCTGCACCGACCCAGAGTGCAGCAGTAAGTGGGTGCGGGGTGCTGGGGTCCCCGGACGGGACCTGCCTGCTGGATCCTGAGGCTAGCACTGCGGGGGGGCTGTGCCAGGCAGGCTCTGGGAGGGAGGACGGGGGGGGTCCGATGCTGCTCTGGGTAGCCCGTGCGGGATGGGATGATGATGGTGCAGGGACGGGAGACCCATGGGGAGGCCGGGGTGTAGGCAGTGCTCTCGGGGCCGGCCCTTGGGCAGGGCCATGGGGCCGCACTTGTGGGCACCGCGATCCGGCCATGAACCGGATGTTTTTCCGTCCCTTTAAAGGGCCAGTAGCCCAGCGTCCTGTCGGGCGGGTTCTCCCACACGTCCCGGTCCAGCCCCAGTGCGGGATGTGAGGGGAGGCGTGTGTTTGGTCATCGGCTCCCCAGCCCCATCTGCAGCGTTGGTACGTTCCAAGCGGAGCGGGAGGGGAGGCAGTTGGCCGAGAGCGGGTGGAGGGAGGGGGCTGGGGGACGTGGCCTGAGCGCACCCTCTGGTGCTGGGGGGGGGGGTCAGGCGCGCACAGGGGAGGGGCTTGTTCCCCTCCCCCCCCCCCCCGCGTCCTGATTTTTCACTTCTGTCATCTGGTCACCCTAGTCTCCGTCCCCTCCGGGCTGGACTGGTGTGACCCCTTCTGTCTGGCCATCGCAGACTCCCTCCTGTGCGCATGCCGCTGCCCACTTCCTCACTGGCACCAGGCTACACAGCCGGCACCGGGGCACTTGGTAGACGTGCGCCGCCCAGCCAGGAGCTCGGGGAAGGCTCGGTGTGGCTGGCGATGCAATGGAAAAGCAGAGACGGGCAATAGAAGATTCTCCTACCTGGAGTCAGGAGTGGACAGAAGCTGGCGTGTATATGGGCCACCCACTTTCTGCTGCCGGTGGCGGAGCTGAAACGGCTGGATCAGCTTTCCCAGCGGCACGTGCCAGCTCTCGCTCTGCCAGAGCCAAGCCTGGCAATGAGGGGATGAGGCTTTGGCAGCCAGCAGGGGGCATGTCACAATGGGCAGGCGAGTCACAAGCCAGCCAATGTGTGACTGCCCAGCCATGGGATGCCCCAGCCCAGATTAGTTTTGGCCTGGCCGGGGCTTTAGAGCCTGTCCTTCCCCACCGGGGTCATGGGAGGGACCTGTGATGGGTTGGATCACAGAAACCCCCCGGGAGCTGCCACCTGATGTGCCAAGACTACCTCTGCTCCTGTTTTCCCTGCCAGCTTGGGGCCCCAGAACCCTGTCTTGCTGAGCCAGACACTCCCGTCTGCTCCAACACAGACCCAGGGTCTGAATTACTTGCCCCAATGCTGCAGGTTTACCTGAAAACAGCTCACAGAAGTGTGCTGGTCTTTAGCACTCAGATGCCCAACCCCCATGGGGTCTAAACCCAAATAAATCCGTTTTACCCTGTATAAAGCGAATGCAGGGTAAACTTATAAATTGTTCACCCTCTATAACACTGATAGAGAGATATGCACAGTTGTTTGCTCCCCCAGGTATTAATACATACTCTGAGTAAATTAATAAGTAAAAAGTGATTTTATTAAATACAGAAAGTAGGATTTAAGTGGTTCCAAGTAGAAACAGATAGAACAAAGTAAGTCACCAAGCAAAATAACATAAAATGCACAAATCTATGTCTAATCAAACTAAATACAGATAATCTCACCCTCAGAGATGCTTCAGTAAGTTTTTTCCTCAGACTGGACACCTTCCAGGCCTGGGCACAATTCTTTCCCCTGGTACAGCTCTTGTTGCAGCTCAGGTGATAGCTAGGGGATTCTTCATGATGGCTGTCTCCTCTCTTCCACCCCCTTATACAACTTTTGCATAAGGCGGGAATCCTTTTGTCCCTCTCTGAGTTCCCACCCCCTCCTTCTCAAGGGAAAGACACCAGGTTAAAGATGGATTCCAGTTCAAGGGACATGATCACATGTCACTGCAAGACTTCATTACCCACTTGCCAGCACACAGGTATAAAGGAAGACTTACAGGTAAAACACAGCCATTTGCAGACAATGGTCCTAGTTAATGGGAGGTTTCAGAGTAGCAGCCGTGTTAGTCTGTATCCACAAAAAGAACAGGAGTACTTGTGGCACCTTAGAGACTAACAAATTTATTAGAGCATAAGCTTTCGTGGACTATAGCCCACTTCTTCGGATACATACCGAAGAAGTGGGCTGTAGTCCACGAAAGCTTATGCTCTAATAAATTTGTTAGTCTCTAAGGTGCCACAAGTACTCCTGTTCTTCTAGTTAATGGGAGTCATCAAGATGCCAAATCACCATTAATGGCCCACATTTTGCATAATTACAATAGGCCCTCAGAGCTATATTTCATATTTCTAGTTTCAGATACAAGAGTGGTACATTTATACAAATCGGATGATCACACTCAGTAGACAATAAGCTTTGTAATGATACCTTACAAGAGACCTTTTGCACGAAGCATATCTCAGTTACATTATATTCACTTATTCAATGTTTATAAAACCATACAGACTGCACAATGTCACACCACCGCCCAGGCCGGCGCTGGGAGGCCACCTGTGAGATTCAGCTCCCTGCCCAGTCCAAGGCTCCAGCCCTGCCCTGTGATGCTGAGCCAGGGCAGCAGGCAGGAAGGCCGAGTGCTGTAGACAACAGGCTGCCGAGCTGGGCCCCATCCCTCAGCAGGCTGGGATAGGGCTGGCCCTGCCCATGCCCTACTGTCCAACCTTGTTCCTAGCCCATCCCAGTGGGCCCTGTGGGCTGGCCCCAGCCTCCATGACTCAATGTACCCGCCGCTGGGGCTCCCCTACATTCCAGATTCAGCAACTGCCCTGGAATTCAGCAGCCGTTCGCCTCTCCTGAGCTCCACCCCAGGCCTCCTGGCTCTCCCCTCGGGCTGCCCTCCATCCGCCCTCTGCTCCGGGCCAGTCACCCGCTTGTCGCCATCCTCCCCCCAGCCCTTCGGCCAAGCCTACACAGTGTAGTTAGCGCCTAACAATTCTCCTTCCTCACTCAGCTCCTCCATCACCTGGCTCTTTCTCTGCACCTCCTCCTGTGGCGTTCTGCTGCTGAAGGGCCTAGACCGGCAGAGGGGCATCCAGAGGACGGGCTGAGGCCTGAGGAGCCAAGTTCTCCCCAGCAGCGCGGCAGGGTGCCCGGCTCCCCCGCGGCACAGCTCCCGTTAGGGCTAACCCTGCAGAGACATGTTGGCAGCTGGGAGAGAGAAAAGCTGTTTGCTTTGCTGCTCTGCCAGCAGCTCAATTTCCTGGGAGGTTGAAAGCCCTCAGCCAGCTCCCACGCCCAGTGCAGGCTGGTGAAACCCAGACAGTGCTAGGGGCTGGCGGGGAGGGGAGCGGGGACAAGGAAGGGGAGAGAAAGGGAGCGAATGAAGGGAGGGGTGGAAGGGCAGAGGGGGGAGGTGAGGCAAGCAGAGTGCTGGGGGGGGGACAGAGAAGGGGGGAAGGGAGGGGTCGGGGTTCCCGGGAATGATGTGCAGACAAAAGCTCCACCCAGGAATCTGCTGCTGCTGCCTAGCCAATAGCTGGGAGATCCGCTGTGCAGGGGTGGGGTGTGCAGTGGCAAGGGGCAATTCAGCGGGATGGGATGTGCAGTGGGCAGAGGGGGGCTGTGCAGTGAGATGGGGTGTAACGGGCAGGGGGCTGTGCAGTGAGGGGGTATAGTAGGTGGTGGGGTCTGCCGTGAGCTGCGGTGTAGCAGGTGGGAGGAGCTGTGCAGGTGGCAGAGGGAGCTGTGCAGTGAGGGGGTGTAGCAGGCGGGGAGCTGTGCAGTGAGCTGGGGTGTAGCAGGTGGGAGGGGCTGTGCAGTGAGATGGGGTGTAAAGGGCAGGGGGCTGTGCAGTGAGGGGGTGTAGCAGGCGGGAGGGGCTGTGCAGTGAGATGGGGTGTAACGGGTAGGGGGCTGTGCAGTGAGGGGTGTAGTAGGTGGTGGGGGTCTGCCGTGAGCTGCGGTGTAGCAGGTGGGAGGAGCTGTGCAGTGGGCAGAGAGGGGCTGTGCAGTGAGGGGATGTAGCAGGCAGGAGAGGCTGTGCAGTGGCAGAGGGGGCTGTGCAGTGAGGGAGTGTAGCAGGTGGGAGGGGCTGTGCAGTGAGATGGGGTGTAGCAGACAAGGGGGCTGCGGAACGGTAGAGGGGGCTGTGCAGTGAGATGGGGTGTAGGAGGCAGGAGGAGCTGTACAGTGAGGGGGTGTAGCAGGCGGGGAGCTGTGCAGTGAGCTGGGGTGTAGCAGGTGGGAGGGGCTGTGCAGTGAGATGGGGTGTAATGGGCAGGAGGCTGTGCAGTGAGGGGGTGTAGCAGGCGGGAGGGGCTGTGCAGTGAGATGGGGTGTAACGGGCAGGGGGCTGTGCAGTGAGGGGTTGTAGTAGGTGGTGGGGTCTGCCGTGAGCTGCGGTGTAGCAGGTGGGAGGAGCTGTGCAGTGGGCAGAGGGGGGCTGTGCAGTGAGGGGATGTAGCAGGCAGGAGAGGCTGTGCAGTGGCAGAGGGGGCTGTGCAGTGAGGGAGTGTAGCAGGCGGGAGGGGCTGTACAGTGAGATGGGGTGTAGCAGACAAGGGGGCTGCGGAACGGTAGAGGGGGCTGTGCAGTGAGATGGGGTGTAGGAGGCAGGAGGAGCTGTACAGTGAGGGGATGTAGCAGGCGGGGAGCTGTGCAGTGAGCTGGGGTGTAGCAGGCGGGAGGGGCTGTGCAGTGAGATGGGGTGTAACGGGCAGGGGGCTGTGCAGTGAGGGGTGTAGTAGGTGGTGGGGTCTGCCGTGAGCTGCGGTGTAGCAGGTGGGAGGAGCTGTGCAGTGGGCAGAGGGGGGCTGTGCAGTGAGGGGATGTAGCAGGCAGGAGAGGCTGTGCAGTGGCAGAGGGGGCTGTGCAGTGAGGGAGTGTAGCAGGCGGGAGGGGCTGTGCAGTGAGATGGGGTGTAGTAGGCGGGGGGCTGTGCAGTGAGGGGGTGTAGCAGGTGGGAGAGGCTGTGCAGTGAGCTGGGGTGTAGCAGGCGGGTGGGTCTGTGCTTTGAGGAGCTGTAGCAGGCGTGGGGGGGCGGGCTCTGCAGGCGGGGGAAGAATGCCAAGCACATACCCTTGGTAACAGGCCCAGCCCACACATTGTCATTAACCCCTTCCTGTGGTGGCTGTGGCCGAGGCTGTGTGTTCCATGTTCCGTGTTGCACACCTGGGACATGGGGCAGGGACTGGGGCTGCTGACTGATCCCTGGCTTCTCTGGTTCCCTTTCCCAGGAGGCTCTCTCCAAGATTCCCCTGGGATCTATCCCTGGTGCAGGAGCAGGGAGGTGCTCCTGGGGCGAGATCTTTGCCTGGGGAGCACCCTGCTGCCTGTCTCTGTCGGCCTCTTGTGAGATTCCAGGCTCCCATCCCGGGCCGGTGCAAGAAGCGATCGGGTTTTATTTGTTTTGGTTGGAACAAAGTCGCCTGGGCTGCAGTGGCCTTGGCTGGCTCGCTGCTCCCGTTCGCCACCAAAGCACCCTGGTGGGCACAGCCTAGCACTTGTTCCCGAGCCCCTCTGGGCCCATCTCCCCAACCCCGTGGCCCCTGGCTGTGGGGAGGGCTTGGCTCTGGGACATGCCCCTTCCCTCCCAGCTTTTCTCCCCTGCCCGGGGAGCTGGGGGTATGGCAGGGTGAGGAGGAAGGACATAGTGGTGCCATCTGCTGGGATCCCAGGGCGTGCTCTGATTGCCCCTGACCCAATCACAGCAGAGTGGCCTTTGCCTGGCAGACGGAGCCCAGCTCCCGGGTCTGTGGGGCCATGCTGGGCTCTCTGCGTGGGTGCCCCAGGGCTCACCTCCCTGTCCTTGACCTTAACCAGGTGTGACAGAATACAATGGCTGTGTTCACTTTGTACTAATGTCCATGCAAGGGACGCCTTGTGGTGGGTCAGTTCACAACTCATAATTTGCTGATCAATAATCCGATGGCAATGTGCACGGAGCGGTGTGACCTGTGACCTGCTAAACACAAGCTGAGCTCCCGGCTAGAAGCATGTTGTCCAGAGAAGTCTGGGGAGTGGTTGAACCAGTTCCTCGGAAACAAAGAGCGAGCTGACGCCTCAGCCAGGTGTAAACAGGACCGATGGATCGCTACCTACTAGGTGGCCATTCTTTGGCAGGAGCAAAAAATCGACATTTTAGCAAAGAACCAGCATGAAGTTCCCACCCATACAGCCTGCCTGGTGCCTCGCTCCCATCGGGAAATGCTTCTCAAAGGGGGACAGGACTATAAAAGGAAGGGGCAGATCCCCCTCAGGCACCCCTCTCTCTTTCCCTGCCCATTGCATTCACTGCACCTGAAGCGACGAAGGTAGCGTTTGTTGGATCTGGAAGAGGGGTCCCATCCTGAAGAGGTTGGTCAGTCAGACTGCGGAAAGCACGTGGTGAGAAAACTTGGTTTTGAATCTAATAGACTGTTAAGTTGGGCACCAGAAGCGTTTTATCTTTATTTTTCTTGTAACTGTGTCTGACTTTTCTGCCTCATTGCTTGTACTCATTGAGAATCTCTCTTTGTACGTAATACACGTGTTTGATCTAATCCAGCATGTTCCAGTCGTGTCTGGGTAACTCCATTTGGGGTAACAACTCGGGTGCATATTCTTCCCTTAAAGGAATAACGGACTTAGTAGATTAGTACTGCCCAGCCAGGAGGGGGTTGGGCACCACAGAACATGCATTTCTGGGGGGAACTGTGGGACAGGGGGTGTGTTGGGGTCACTCTGTGAGAGCCCAGGTGTGGCTGGCTGCCTGCAGCACACGCAGACATGGCTGGGAGTGATTTCCACGCTGAAGGCTCCCTGTTGGAGGCGACAGGAGCAATACAGTGGAAAGGGCACCCCAGGGTGCAGGGCAGGGGTGACTCATTGGTCTGGCTGGCACCCTGGCATGTCACACCCCAATGGCTGGTTTTTGCAAGGGTCGGGGAATGTGACTGACCCTGATGCCCTATTGCTTGGGGGAGGGGAGAGACCGCAGGGCTTGGGTTCTGTGCCCATGTCAGCTGGACCCTCTGGGAGGAGCAGGGGCCTTGTGGGATGTGGCTGGGGTTGGGAGCTGGCTGCGGCTGGGCTGGGGTTGGGAGCTGGCTGCGGCTGGGCTGGGTTGGGAGCTGGCTGCAGCTGGGCTGGGTTGGGAGCTGGCTGCGGCTGGGCTGGGGTTGGGAGCTGGCTGCGGCCGGGCTGGGTTGGGAGCTGGCTGCGGCCGGGCTGGGTTGGGAGCTGGTTGCGGCTGGGCTGGGTTGGGAGCTGGCTGCGGCTGGGCTGGGTTGGGAGCTGGCTGCGGCTGGGCTGGGGTTGGGAGCTGCCTGCGGCTGGGCTGGGTTGGGAGCTGGCTGCGGCTGGGCTGGGGTTGGGAGCTGCCTGCGGCTGGGCTGGGGTTGGGAGCTGCCTGCGGCTGGGCTGGGTTGGGAGCTGGCTGCGGCCGGGCTGGGGTTGGGAGCTGGCTGCGGCTGGGCTGGGTTGGGAGCTGGCTGCGGCTGGGCTGGGGTTGGGAGCTGGTTCCGGCCGGGCTGGGTTGGGAGCTGCCTGCGGCTGGGCTGGGTTGGGAGCTGGCTGCGGCTGGGCTGGGTTGGGAGCTGGCTGCAGCTGGGCTGGGTTGGGAGCTGGCTGCAGCTGGGCTGGGGTTGGGAGCTGGCTGCGGCTGGGCTGGGTCGGGAGCTGGCTGCGGCTGGGCTGGGGTTGGGAGCTGGTTCCGGCTGGGCTGGGTTGGGAGCTGCCTGCGGCTGGGCTGGGTTGGGAGCTGGCTGCGGCTGGGCTGGGTTGGGAGCTGGCTGCAGCTGGGCTGGGTTGGGAGCTGGCTGCGGCTGGGCTGGGTCGGGAGCTGGCTGCGGCTGGGCTGGGGTTGGGAGCTGGTTCCGGCTGGGCTGGGTTGGGAGCTGCCTGCGGCTGGGCTGGGTTGGGAGCTGCCTGCGGCTGGGCTGGGGTTGGGAGCTGCCTGCGGCTGGGCTGGGTTGGGAGCTGCCTGCGGCTGGGCTGGGTTGGGAGCTGGCTGCGGCCGGGCTGGGGTTGGGAGCTGCCTGCGGCTGGGCTGGGTTGGGAGCTGCCTGCGGCTGGGCTGGGGTTGGGAGCTGGCTGCGGCTGGGCTGGGTCGGGAGCTGGCTGCGGCCGGGCTGGGGTTGGGAGCTGCCTGCGGCTGGGCTGGGTTGGGAGCTGCCTGCGGCTGGGCTGGGGTTGGGAGCTGGTTCCGGCTGGGCTGGGGTTGGGAGCTGCCTGTGGCTGGGCTGGGTTGGGAGCTGCCTGCGGCTGGGCTGGGGTTGGGAGCTGGCTGAGGCCGGCTGGGGTTGGGAGCTGCCTGCGGCTGGGCTGGGGTTGGGAGCTGCCTGCGGCTGGGCTGGGTTGGGAGCTGGCTGCGGCTGGGCTGGGTTGGGAGCTGCCTGCGGCTGGGCTGGGGTTGGGAGCTGGTTCCGGCTGGGCTGGGGTTGGGAGCTGCCTGCGGCTGGGCTGGGTTGGGAGCTGCCTGCGGCTGGGCTGGGGTTGGGAGCTGGCTGAGGCCGGCTGGGGTTGGGAGCTGCCTGCGGCTGGGCTGGGGTTGGGAGCTGGCTGCGGCCGGGCTGGGGTTGGGAGCTGGCTGCGGCCGGGCTGGGGTTGGGAGCTGCCTGCGGCTGGGCTGGGTTGGGAGCTGCCTGCGGCTGGGCTGGGGTTGGGAGCTGGCTGCGGCTGGGCTGGGGTTGGGAGCTGCCTGCGGCTGGGCTGGGTTGGGAGCTGCCTGCGGCTGGGCTGGGTTGGGAGCTGGCTGCGGCTGGGCTGGGGTTGGGAGCTGCCTGCGGCTGGGCTGGGGTTGGGAGCTGGCTGAGGCTGGCTGGGGTTTTCACCTTCTTGTACCTCCCTGGGGACCTGGGCCGGAGTTAAAGCAGAGACCCAGAGCTGAGAGGCTGCGCTCAAAGCCCCAGCCGCTGGGCCTTGCTGACCCCCCCAGGAAGCGCAGGGAACTGTCCCCAAGGGCAGGAAGAGCTCTGGGCGCTTTAACACAGGCTTACAAATAGAACAAGCTCCTGCGCTGTGAGAGCGAGAGGCCAATGGGGGCCGGGCTCGGCCCACTGGGCCGAGCTGGGCAGGGCTCCCCGACACCACAGCACAGAGCGACGGGCTCTGGCACCCGCTTGGGCTTCCATGAACATGGGGAGAGAGGAGAGCCCGATGTGGGGTGCACAGGCAACTGCGTGCAGGACCTCTGGGAGTTCAGGCAAGCTTAGGGTTACCATTCGTCCGGATTCCCCCGGACATGTCCGGCTTTTTGAGCTAAAAATAGCGTCGGGGGGGATTTGTAAATGTCCGGACTTCCCCCCCCCCATGCAGAGCGCGCGCGGCTAACAGGGCAGCTGGCCGGATGGTGTCACTTACATGGGGCTCTGACAGCCGGAGAGAGCCCGTCCTCCACTTCCCCCTCCTCCCCCCTGCAGCTGAGATCACTCTCTCCCTCCCTCCCTGCATTCGCAGATCGCCTCCGGCAGTCTGGAGCTCCTCCCCCGCCAGCCAGCCTGCCGGGAGAACGGCTCACAGAGACGTTAGCCGAAGGCCAATGACAAGGGAGCCAGGGGGTCGGAGAAGGGGTAGGGAGGTTCTGGAGGGGGCAGTCAAGAGACGGGGGGGGGGTCTGGAGTTCTGGGGGCGGGCTTTCTGGGGGTGGGGGTGTGGATAAAGTTTTGGGCAGTCAGGGTACAGGTAGGGGGTAGGGTCCTGGGGGGCATTTGCGGGGGGTAGTTAAGGGACAAGGAACAGGGAGGCTTAGGTAGGGGTGGGGTTTTGGAGGGCAGTTAAGAGCAGGGGTCCCAGGAGGGGGCAGTCAGGGGACAAGGAGCAGAGGGGTTTAGATGGGTCGGGAGTTGAGTTTAGATGGGGCGGGGCTGTCAGGGGGTGGGGAGTGGTTGGATGGGGCGTGGGAGTCCCAGGGGTCTGTCTGGGGGTGGGGGTGTGGATAAGGGTTGGGGCAGTCAGGGTACAAGTAGGGGGTAGATTCCTAGGGGGCCAGTTAGGATTGGGGGAGGGTCTCAGGAGGGGGCAGTCAGAGGACAAGAGGCAGGGAGGCTTAGGTAGGGGGTGGAGTCCTGGGGGGCAGTTAGGGGCAGGGGTCCCAGGAGGGGGCAGTCAGGGGGACAAGGAGCGGGTGGAGGGTTGGGGGTTCTGAGGGGGGAAAGTGGGAGGGGCAGGGGTGGGGCTAGGGCTGGATGGGGCAGGGCTAGGGCAGGACGGGGCCGGGGCTAGGGCGGGGCTCCTCCCGTCCTCTTTTTTGCTTGCTGAAATATGGTAACCCTAGTGCTGAGGCTCCAGGAAAAGAAGCCAGGGCCTGGTTCTCCTCTCGCTCCCCATTCACACCGGCATAATCCGATTGGTGTCACACCTGATTGACAGTGGGCTGAGTAAGGAGCACAGGACCATGCTGTCCACAGACACTCCTATCCTCCATCAGTCTCTATAGCACTAGGTGCCCAAGAGGCAGTGTGGTCTAGTGGGTGAGGCACTGGGCTGGGCGTGAGGAGACCCAGCTGTGCCACTGCGCTGCTGGATGCCCTTGGGCAACCTGGGGGTTGTAATGCCGTTCACTGACAATGGCCTGCTGCCCCCCTGTACCGACAGATGGCGTTGTGACCTGGCACACAGGGCGTCTGTTGCTGTGCCGTGGAACACAGGGGAGTCCACCAAGAACTTGACCCCTGGCAGCACTGGCTCACACACTGTGTGGGTCAGAAAGTGGGGAGACTTCCCAGCCAAGGGAGACCCAGGGTCCCTGCAGGAGGAGGGGGTGGGATGAGCGGGGACTGGAATTTACACCCCTCTCCAATATCTGAACTGCCGTCACTGCTAAAGGGGCATTTTGAGCTGAGGTGCCAGGCACAGACTGGCAGGTTGGTGTGACTCACACACCCAGGGGGCGTGTTGGCCTGGCAGGAGGGATGCTTACATGTGTACTTGGCATGTAGGACGAATGGGTATCAGAGGCGTGAGGGTCTATCCTATCCATGCATGTCTGGATCCTGCAGGTCAGCACTCTGGCTGCCAGATTTAACTGGGCCATGGCCCATGTATGAGCAATTCCCTGCATACATCCTACCCTGGAAACCCTAATGCCTGCAGTGTCACCTACCTCCCTGCCTTGTCCCCTGTGTGTTGCCAGCGTGAATACTGTGGCAGAGGGGAGAGTAGTCCACTGGCAGTAGGAGGGGTGGCCTACTGGACAGCTATGAGACAAACATGTGCCACATGGCTAGCCAGTGTTGGTCTATAAGACCTTGCTACATGGAGTGTATGGGCTGTGGGTACAGACCCAAAGAGACTTGTAGAAAGCAGAGCCGGGGAGGGGATTCTGCTCTGCTTAAAAAGACTATAGAGACAAGGCAGGTGAGGGAATATCTTTTATTGGACCAACATCTGTTGGCAAGAGAGACAAGTTTTGGTGCTACACAGAGCTCTTCTTCGGGTCTGGGAAAGGTGCTCTGTACTAAATACAAGGTGGAACAGATGATTTAGCATAAGTAGTTAACACATTCACCCACCTAGTCTCGCACATATTCTAAGGGACCATTCAAGGTGAAGTGGCCCGTTACCACCTCTGCAGTCATGGGACAAACAAAGGGGGTTAGTGGGTTACAGATTGTTGTAATAAGCCATAAATCCAGTGTCATAGACTCAGACTTTAAGGTCAAAAGGGACCATTAAGATAATCTAGTCTGACCTCCTGCAGAACGCAGGCCACAGAATCTCACCCACCCACTCCTGTATCAAACCTGTGTCTGAGCCATTGAAGTCCTCAAATCATGGTTTAAAGACTTCAAGTTGCAGACAATCTTCCAGCAAGTGACTCATGCCCCACGCTGCAGAGGAAGGTAAAAAAACCCCAGAGCCTCTTTATTAAGATGGTGATTTTTGGTGTCTAGGAACCTTATGAATTTAAGCTCCCAGGCTCGTCTTTTGAAAGCGTCGTGCAGGTTTCCTTTGAGGTGGAGAACTGAGAGGTCAGATACAGAGTGGTCGTTTGGTGAAAAGTGTTTGCCCGCAGGTGATTGGGTGTTTTTGTTTTTTATCATTTTACTGTGCAAGTTCATTTGAGAGTGTAGTGATTGTTTGGTTTCACCCACATAGTTGTTGTTGGGCACTGGGTGAGGTACACCACATGTTGTGATAGGCATGTGTAGGACCCATGGATCTTGAAAGGTGTGTTGTGTGGGGTGTTGGTCATTGCAGCAGTGGAGCTATGTCTGCAGGTTTTACATCTGTTGTTCTGGCAGTTCTGGTGCCACTTTGAGTCTGTGTGTCCTAGTCCGTGAGGAGCTCGCTTCTGATGATGAGTTTGGAGAGGATGGGGGCCTTGTTTGAAGGCCAGAAGAGAGAGTTCAGGAAAGCTCTTTCAGGAGGTGGTCCCCATCGAGTATAGGTTGTAACTGTTGGATGATGTCCAACATGGGTTCCAGTGTGGGGTCATTCCTTGATGTGATCTGTTTCTCTGGTGGAGTGCCCTTGTTTGGTGAAGGCAGTTTTAAGTCTGTAGCCCAGACTTCATAGATTTCCACCACACCTTAATCCATTCTATAAGACCATGTTTTCAGTATATATACTTTGATCCTGCTTTGAGCAGGAGATTGGACTAGATGACCTCCTAAGGTCCCTTCCAACCCCGATATTCAATGATTCTAACTCCTTACATAATATCAGTACATACATCTCACAATGATATCAATAACCAATGTGACACTGGCTTTCTGTGGATACCTCTCATGACATTCTTGGGTGAATGAGAAGGTGCATACTGGCCTCAGGGTACACCTGTACCCCTCTGTACCTCCTTGTTGGTTGGCATTAACAGGTTCTCGGGTCACAATATGGAATGGGGCTGCTAGCTATACAGTGATACCTGGCATGTTTGCTGTCTGTGTGGAGGTGAAAAGGGAGCTACATGGGCTTTGGCCTGATTTCTTGCACATCACCTAGAGGCGGGAGATTTCAATCCTGGGTCCCATCCTTTGTTAAGGTGAATTCACTCTTTCAGTTCTGGTATTTTCTAATCTACCAGTCAAATGAATACTTAGGAAGATATGTGTGGGCCAAACCTGGCATGCACCCCTATTGATGGCAGCAGGAGATGGGCATCTGTCTTAGAGTCTGGCTCCGAAGAGCATTCAGGGTGTAATACCAGGTGGGGTCAGGATTTCAGCGGCCCCCAGAGCAAACTGAAAGTGGGGAATCTCCCAGCCCTGTTATTGTGGGGTGTGAATGTAAAAACATAAATATAAATACCTCCCCTCCCCCCCAATAACTGGCTGGATCTAAAGTATTTAAATCCTGACCTGGAAGAGGCCCCAGCAACAGGCAGTGATTAGCGTCAGCTGGGGTGGTGGATAGGCGGCCGGCACTGCTGTGCCCGGTGCAAAACGCAGCAACTATTCTGGGCCCTGATGGCCGCAGGCAGCTGCGCTGGGTCAGTTGAAGCACCAGACAGCAAAGCCTCTGGACGAAGGCAGGAGAGGAGGGGGGCAGCATCCTCTCTGCCCAAATGGAGTTTAGGGGTTTTCTCCCCTTCCCCTGGTTTGCCAAACCTCAGTTTCCTGCCACTAGTGGGGGCAGGAACACAAAGGGAGCTGGAATTAGGGTGACCAGATAGCAAGTGTGAAAAATCGGGACGGGGGTGAGGGGTAATAGGTGCCTATATAAGAGAAAGCCCCAAATATTGGGACTGTCCCTATAAAATCAGGACACCTGGTCACCCTAGCTCGAACCCATCAAGCACAGCCCTGGGCAAAACCAGGGCTCAGTTTGGGTTTCGATGGGAGCGAGGGGCCCCACTGATGGGAAACTGGCTGAAGTGGGGGAAAGGGGCTCTGCTGGGGGGCCTGGCTGCAGTGGACGTGAGGGGCCCAGATGGGAGAATTGGCCTCAGTGGGGCTGGGGGCAGCTAGGGGGACTAGCCGCAGTGGGGGTGAGGTGCCCAGCTGGGGGGACTGGCCACAGTGGGAGTGAGGGACCCAGCTGGGGGGACTGGCCAGAGTGGGGGTGTGGGACTCAGATGTCATATTCAACTGTACTTAATAAAGAGGGACAAGATCACGGTGGAATGGAGCAGACGGGGCCGGGCTCAGGAGGAAGACAGAGGCTACTTCTGGGGGGATTCTGCACCAAAATTTTAAAAATGCTGTGCCAAAATTTTAAAAATTCTGCATATTTTATTTGTCAAAATGACACAATATAATCACTTTAGTTTCAATTATTTTGGTAATTTATTTCAAAATACCTGTCAACAAGTATGTCAACAAAATGCAGACAACAGCAAAAAAGATTCTTCCAGGAGTAGAGAATTAAAGAAACCTCTATGATGACCCAGTTCCAGTTGAGGGGTGCTGGAAGGAGTTGTGTGGGGCCCCCCCAGAGCCCAGACACCTGCACTCCCGTCCCCAGAGACGAGCCACACTGCACCCCCTGGCCCAGACACCAGCACCGCCTTCCCGCAGAGCCCAGCCGCAGGGCACTCCCTGCCCAGAGACCAACACCCCCTCCCCGCAGAGCCCAGCCGCAGGGCATTCCCTGCCCAGAGACCAACACCCCCTCCCCGCAGAGCCCAGCCGCGGGGCACTCCCTGCCCAGAGACCAACACCCCCTCCCCGCAGAGCCCAGCCGCGGGGCATTCCCTGCCCAGAGACCAACACCCCCTCCCCGCAGAGCCCAGTCGCGGGGCACTCCCTGCCCAGAGACCAACACCGCCTCCCCGAAGAGCCCAGTCGCGGGGCACTCCCTGCCCAGAGACCAACACCCCCTCCCCGCAGAGCCCAGTCGCGGGGCACTCCCTGGCACAGACACTGGCACCCCCAGAGCCTTTACTCCCCACAGCTTCTTTACTGTCCCACCGGGGACATGGTGTGGTGCAGCCGTGTCCTTCCTCAGCCTTTGCCAGAGCTGGCTGCATCTCCAAGGCCCTCTCCATCCCTGGGAGAATGAGCATCAAAGTGCTCCACTCTGCAGAGTCCAGCGGCCCCTAGTGGCAGTTAGAAATTCTGCAGTGGCAACTATCAGGGGGTAGCCGTGTTAGTCTGTATTTTGAAGTGAGGTTTTTACTCACGAAAGCTTATGCCCAAATAAATCTGTTAGTCTTTAAGGTGCCACCAGACTCCTTGTTGTTTTTGCAGTGGCAACGGAATTCTGCAAAATTGTGCATTGTGTGGCGGCGCAGAATTCCCTCAAGGAGTAAGAGGCTGTGCGTGAGCAGGAGCAGCAGGTGTGGAGGTGACCTGGGAGTTGGCTGTGGAAGGAATGCTAGCTGGGTACAGAGTTATTGGGAGGCTATGGATGCAAATCACATGCAGATCAGCAAGCCACTTAGTGAGAGAGTGGGGGGCTTCTCTTAATAGAGTATTAAACTGGTTTGCTCCGTTTTCCCTCTTAACAACAGGGGATACGTGAATTAGAGATTCTCACCCAATAGCAGTATTGCCAACCTCAAGAGATCAAGAATCATAGAAGATCAGGGTTGGAGGAGACCTCAGGAGGTCATCTAGTCCAACCCCCTGCTCAAAGCAGGACCATGACTCACATCCTCTAAAATCATGTGATTGGCCCCACAATCAGTGAGATTTTTTTTTTTAAAAATCATCAAACTCTGTTTTTCAATCTGTCTTTTCGCTTTCGAACTCTCCTCTGCTTGTGTGTGTGTGTGTGTGTGTGTGTGTGTGTGTGTGTGTGTGTGTGAGAGAGAGAGAGAGAGAGATAATGTCCGGTTGACAAGTCAACCTTTAATGAACACGTGCCTCTCTCTGGCTGCTTGAATGGAAGCTGCAAGTAGACAGACATACTTCAGGAGAATTCAAAAGGAGAAGATGCAGAAGATGTTGTATTTGGGCTAGTCCTCAGTACCAAGAGATTCATTTCAATATAATAGTCGTGCTTCTGGTAATGGTATCTCCTTATGAGGATGGAGCCCCTCAAAAGTATCCATTCCAAAATGGAGAGCTACCGTAGAGGGAAGGCATCCATGCTGGTTGGAAAAAGGGGAGAATGTATGGGAAGTTCTTGTACACAGGTGTTGCCTGCCCAGAACTGGGCCCGAGATGGCAAACAGGGGGTTCGTTGCCCGGTGTGCTTGGCACCAATAAAGACACCGAGGGGAGAAAGCAAGCCAAGTTTATTTCAGAGCTCTGAAATGGCACTAGGAGACCGGCATGTCTCAAATCTAGTGCAACAAATACAAACAAATTTTACCTTTTATACTTCAAACTGTTTGCATACATCTCTTTGTCTGGCTGTTCCCCCTTACCCCTCTCTTCCAGACAACTGTTACAATAAGCTCTACATAAGCTTGTGAGAAAACTTTCTCAGTCTTTGCGACCTTGAGTTAGACGCCTGCAAACTAACTACCCCTCCTTTCCCTCGCTTCTTATCTCTATTATTTCTGCTAGTGTGAGTGAAACTGCAGCCATCTGTTAAAAAGCTGACATTACATTTCTGCTTCAGCCTACTTCAGAGCATGTAAGCAGTTAGCACAGAAGTAGGTGAGAGTTCCCAAGATGGAGTCACTGTGGTTCAGGTAGGCCCAGAGCAAAAGAGCTTCATCAGCACTTTTGGCCTTCCGCTCTCCGGAGTTACCTGGTAGCTATACCTAGTGGACCCCAACACAGGTATAACCCTAAGTACTCAGTGGAGAGCTCTGTCCTGTGACAAAGTTACAATATGATAGAAAAACCTAATTCACACACATTTAGAAATAGACTGAACAAGGCCTATAACATGGAGCCGGCAAATGAGCAATGAACAGCTGAGAAACACAAAGCATTCTCTCTGTGCAGCACGTTTTCCAATGATTTTTGAATAATGAGGTGAGCTGTAAAGATCTTGACACGTAAGAAGATCTTTACAACAGCAAGCCCCTTTCAGAGCTTTTCTTAGCTCAGTGCAGTAGTTACAGTCATAATCCCTGAATATGATTTTTAAAAAAAAATAATCAATTCAGTCACATTCAAAGCATTTCAACAATAAATTAAACCGTCTTCTGTTGTTGTATAATTTTGATAACTACATACGTATGTACATGATCCAGTAATTACAATGAATAATTTGGTTTTTAATTAATAATTGTCCAAATAACTATAAATAAATAATTTTTTATTTTAAATAGACTTCTCTTTCGCAGCCTCCCCATCCCCCCATCAGTTCAGGCCCCCCATCAGTCCCCAACCCCTCAATCCAGCCCCCGGAGCCTCACCTCTGCTCCCCCTAGGTTTCCTCGCCCCCCTTTCCCAGGCCTGGGGGTTGTAGTGGGGTCCCCTCTCATCTCCCCTTTCCCAGGCTGGGGGGTTAGGGATGGCTCCCTCTGTCCCTTTCCAGGCCAGGTGCTGGAGGAGAAAAGAGCAGAGGTCCTGCCCTGTCCATGTTTTTCACAGGATGGGAGGAGGGAATGGAGCCAGTGCTGGCTCTGCCGGCTTCCAGAAGGACCAAACTTCGCAAGGGGGCTGTAGCTTCTTGCATCAATTGACAAGCTGGTGCCTGCAGCTGGCCCTGTCTAGGGGGAAGGGGGAAGAGCGAGGGCACGGCAGGCTCAGGGGAGGGGGCAGGAAGGGGTGAAGTGGGGGCAGGGCCTATGGCAGAGCCAGGGGTTGAGCAGTGAGCACCCCCCGGCACATTGGAAAGTTGGTGCTGGTAGCTCCAGCCCCGGAGTCGGTGCCTATACAAGGAGCCGCATGTTAACTTCTGAAGAGCCGCATGTGGCTCCGGAGCCACAGGTTGGCCACCCCTGATCTAGATAGTCCCAGTGCTAGTGCCCCTCGCGGAGATATAACCCACCAAGACCCAGCATGCGTCAATCCCACCATAGTCTGTTGTGAAAGGAGCTGGTGGGGGTCACCCCAGTGTCTAGGAGCCAGATGCCCCCATCGTGAGACCATCTTGTTAGGCCCCAAAACCGAAAAACATGTTTATCTCGGCTTCTGCTTGTTATTCCAGTAAACATGCTTATCTCAGTTCTCACTGTCGTTTCCCATGCATGAAGCTGCACGTATACAGGATGTATAGAAAATATATGGAAAAGGGGAGGGGTTGGACGGACCCTGGGAAAGGAATGTGAAGGACGGAAAGCTAAACGGATGTATCCTGATTACTACTAGAACTGAATTTAAACAATGCATAGGTTAGCAGAATTTGAACACGCTAAGTTGTTTGTCTCTCTGTATAAAAGAAGCCCAGTTGTGCTTGTAAGGTGTGTTCCTCCCTCTGGCATGAGTCGAGGGGGACAACCGCTCAGCTGACTGATCAATAAAGAACTTGAAGCCGTCTTCTAGACTCCCGTGCCTCCTTGGGGTAATTGGGCAGCTCCAGGGGGAAACGAGCCCATTTGGCTAACAATCTCCCAAGGAGATGAACTGCGGGGACTCAGCCTTCCCCGATCCCTCTGGGGCAGTGTGAGGGGGCCTGGAGCTGCTGCTGCCTGTAATGGGATTGAGAGATTTCAGTCACCAGGGCTTTCCTTCTCACACCCCCCCCCTCCTGGGACATATAGGGACACATGCTGGGGAGGAAGGATGGCCTAGTGGTTGACACCAGTGAGAGCTGGGCCCAGGTCCCTCCCTCTCTTCCCTGTCATGTGCTGCGATGGCGAAGCGGTTCAATGTGTCTGTGAGACGCCGTGCTGCCAGTTAGGAGGGGAGGTGAGTGTGACCTGTTACCCTTCTCTCTCTCTGTCTCTCAGCTGCAGTCCTGCAGGTGGTCCTGAACTCCATCATCAAGGCCATGGTGCCCCTGCTCCACATCGCCCTACTGGTCCTCTTCATGATCATCATCTACGCCATCGTCGGACAGGAGCTGTTCAAGGGAAAGTTGCACAAGACTTGCTACTACATCGGGACAGGTCTGGAACGTGGGCGACCCTCCCACCAGCCGGGGGGGCCATGCCATAACCCTCCCAGCCACACCATATAGCCATATAACCATATGACGTGGCTGGGAGGTGTATGC